>NC_044357.1:6310565-6557362 GCF_007364275.1 Archocentrus centrarchus | reverse complement strand
ACTTTTTTTTAATTATTGCTTTTCTGTTTATACAATCAATAAAAGAACTCTGGAACAAACAAAAATGAGTAAATAAAATAATGATTAACACAGGAACATGACAGATTGCCTTCTCTACAGTTCATTTCTATTTATCCATGTGTGAGTCTTTCTCCTGTTGCTGACGCGTATACAGTCCATTTCTCCCATTTTTTTTTGAATTGTTCTTCTTGAGTCCTTATCCTGACTCAGCTGCTCCATAATGTATATTTCCTTCACAGTTTTTAGCCAGTCATCTTGTGTTGTGGATCAAGTTGATGCCACTTTCTTGTAGGCCACTAACAGAATTTTCAATATATACCTATTTTTTTTTAACACCTCATTTCCTGCAATATCACCAAAATACAGCAATTTACAAGATTCAGATATTTCATAGCCCAGAATTCTAGCAATGATTAGGTGGACATCACACCAGAATTTTGAGAGTTTAGGACAAAAAATATGAATGGTCTACATTAATACCGCCACATCTCCTCCAACATGGCTGTGATACAGATGCATACTCGCTATTCATTTTTGGTGTAATAAAGAATATAATTATGTTCTTCCAGCAGTATGTTCTCCAAACACATGATAATGTAGCTGACTGTTGTGTTTTCCAAATATACAGCCATTCCTCTTCACAGATGTTTAAGCATTTCTTTGACGTAAAAATCCCTTGTCTGTAAATACCTGAGATGGCCTTGATTACTTAATTCATATTTTTGTTTACTCTCTTGGAAACTCATGAAATTCCCATTTTCTATTAGTGTATCTATAACTGTTATTCCCTTTGGAATCCATCGTTTAAAGCGCCGGTCAAGAGAACTGGGTGCAAAACATCTGTCATATGCCATCCATCTAATTAGTCCAAGCTCATTCTCCAGTTTATATTTGCACACCAAGTCATACCATAGTCTCAGTGTAAACTGAGTGACCGTGTCCACTTGCTCACTTCTACCCATTGCTTCTTCCATGTGCCTATCAGGCTTTGAATTTCTCTTTCCTGCTCAAGTTGTTCTAAACTTTTCCATTTGGCAACATAGTCTTTATCACACCAACAAATTACAGGTTTACAAATTACAGAATTAATTTGATTCTTGGTCTGCATCCATTCCATATAAACCTGGACATGGTTTTATCCCAGATTCTACATTAGTGCAAACTGAAATCTGTGTGGAACAGCTGACATTATTTACCATCAGATCACGAGCTGTCCACGTGTTAGTGAAGGTACTGTTACTGTGCCACATATGTAAACATATATTACTTTAATTTTTTTTTTAGCACATTGCAATATTCAGACATGAATCGAACACACTGACACAGTTTATTAATAGCTGCATTTTGACAGACATTTCACTTTAATTTGTTACAAATTCAATCGAGAGAAGTCACTCGCTGTGTGTGCACTGCTGAGAAAAAGCTCAGTTGCGATCATTTCTGTTTTGCTCAATGAAAATCCCAGTATTACTGAGGCACAATAATCCTTGCCTCTGCCATCAATGACTTCCTTTTGTTGATGTCCAAAGTCATCCTACAGACAACCATCTGATGCTGCGTGGCTATATTCTCCCGACACCATCTTAGTCTCCGGTCTCTTTCAGATCACACCTTCTCCATAAGATGTAGTCCACCTGTGAGCACCTTCATCCAGTCTTTTACATCACCCTACATTCCTCCCTCTTCCACCCTTTTTGCAAAATCCACTATGTGTCCTTCCAGATTCCTCTCCTCAACGCCTCCTCGTCACCTCTGTCCCTTCACCTACACGTCCACTGAGTCTGTTCCAATCACCATTCTCTACCACTTCATCCAACTTACTCCACAATTCCTCTCTCTCTCTTCTGACATCCAGCCCGTGGGGTATACACTCATAACATTCAATCACATTATTTCACACAGCAGTTCTGCAGATATTTGAATCTCACCATATCCTAGTTCTGCAAGAACATTAATTGCTATTAGAGGATTTCAGATGGTTTCGGGACTGTGGAGACACATTCTCATTACTACAAGTTAGGGCTGGGTGATATATTGAGTTTCTAAGAAACATTGATATTTTTTCATACAAAATATGAGACAATATTGTTTATATAGATATACTCAATGTTGCGTTACAATCATACTTGTAGATCCACCAGTTCACCTTTCTCTTCTCCCAATTTGTCTCTGCACAATTTCACACTGCCCCGCCTCTCTCCCTCACTGCTTCACCCATAAATCATGCAGGAAGCAACAGAATGGAGAAGGAAACAGACAAGAAGCTATTGAAGAGGAGCTGGATAGCAAAGAGAAAAACAATGCTCAATTATTTGGAGATGGTTTGGATTCAGTGTCAGATGAGCAGCAGAATAGTGTATTCTGTAGAGAATGCCACAAACAAGTCCCAACAGAGGGTCCGAGCACTAGTCTTTTCCACTATGCGCATCGATGCTAATGGCCACGTCACAAACTGTTACGATAACAGGTGATGGCACCTCAGCCAGGAGCAGCTAGCTAACCCTGCTGACTGAAGGATGGAATTTTATTCATTTAGTCTGTTTACATGTTTTATTTGCAGAATACTAGATGTGCAGGAGCGCACACAGGAGGAAGCACTTTGGTGAAGTCTACCTCACTGCAGACTGGCTTTTTAAAGAATCAGTCAGCCTTTTGCCATTTTTGCTTCATATCTTTTCTATTTACATTTTAATAACACAGCTGTGAGTCTTTTGTTATGGAAGAAAAAAGCATTAATTTATTTGAGGAGCATTATTATTTAAATATGCCAATAGTTTATTTATGAGCAATTCCTCATGTACATCTACAGCTGAATGTTAATAAGTATCTAACATTTGGGATATGTAGCTTTGTCTCAGAAGTGCCTTTCTGTTTATAGCTTTTGGGAAAAAAATCTATCATTTATTGCCATTCAGCTAAAAAATATTGAGATACCATTTTTGGTCCATATTGCCCAGCCCTACTATGAGTACTTGTATCTCCAAACTATACCACTAGACTGCTGAGCTTCTACCAGCCAGTGTCATATATGGTTCTAAAAGGCTCGGGGGGTGGCTCATTTTACTGATTCATGTCTTACAGCGCAATATATGTGTTTAAAAAAAAAAGCCTCAAACTTTTATGAAACACAAATTTATTATTTCACTAATGTCAATATCTCTACACAGTATTTACTGTATTTACACAGCACTGGAATCCACTTCTGTAGCCGCCTCTTCTTTCTGCTGATTCCTCAGAGTGGCTGCAGGTCTTTCCAAGATGCCTTCAACCTAAAGAGACAGACAGACAGAGACAGACAAACTCCCCCTGCAGGTGCAGAAATATTTTTCCTTTTTTTTTAAATAACCTGTCCTGTCTGGCAGCTTTTGCAATCAGAATCATGATCTGAATGCATTGTTGTGCCAAACACATTTGCTTTTCCAAGATGAGCTCTAGAAACTCTATAAAGCTCCTCTTGTGTTTTTCTTCTATTTATTCATCACACACACACACACACACACACACACACACACACACACACACACACACACACACACACACACACACACACACACACACACACACACACACACACACAGAGACACACACAGGTAGGAGAAAGAACACAGAAGGCATCATCAGGCAAACATTGGCACAATTTTGAACTTCACTGTACTTTAAAATAAAAATATCACTACAAAACATTAAAATGCTGATATCTGCACTGCCCCCCCCCCAAAAAAAACCCCACTGTTAGTCTCTTTTTATGTTAGATATATTAGATCAATCACACCAGTTTCACAGTCGTCTCATGTGACCCTAAAGTCTTTCCCTAGAAGGCGTTTGGCTTGTCCTTGTGGGCAGCTGCAGATTTCAGTTGAGCTTGAAGGTATTAATTTAACTGATTTAATAACTTGCAGTCATTTGAACTGATGATCTTGGAAACTGCAGTTGTTTGGAAATGGCTCAAAAAGACCAATCTGTGTAAATGTACAGTTCTCCTTTTTAGATCTTCACTGAGTTCCTTGGATTTTCCCATTGCTCTGAGTATTGGTCAATCCAGTGAGCGCTGTCAAAAAAATCTTATTTGGGCTGGCAAAGAGAAAACGCCACTTGTAATCAATGACCAAGAAGAAGAAGTTGATAGCACACCACGGTTGCAATCACTGCACATATTTGGCTCGATAATATCTTGGCTGCATACAGACTGAACACCGCCCCTTGCAGTAATGTCAATGTTGTCAAAACCAGTGTCACAGTCACATACATATAATGTGTGCCGCAGAAACACTTTAAAAATGTTAATGGCATAGTAAGGGTCCTGAAACAAATAAAAACAGGGTTTCATCACCTCTGGAATTTAGACAAGGTTTCTTCCTGTTAAAAGGAAGTACTCCTCACTGTTGCCAAGTGCTTGCTCATTGGGATCATTTTGATTGATCAATTTGGCGGTTACAAACTAACCTAAACACAACAAAAGAAAACAAACCTTTACAGCGCTGTACCTTATTTTGGGGGTCCTTCTTCTTTCCTTTATATTTTCTGCACGGCCTGAAAACAAAATTAAAAATTATGGGTTGCAATTAGTTAGCCAAGTTCAACGGTCCAACAAGCCCTACTGCAGTGCCATTAATTGCAACAACACAGGGATCTGATAATGTTACTAAAGCCTTGAAATAATGGGAGTTTTCTGTGAACTTAATAGTGTTGTAGTCAAGACCACCTAACCCGAGACAAGACCAAGACCAGAGTGTATCGAGACCGGGACAAGACCAAGACTTTTAGGGCCCAAGACCAGTCGAGACCAAGATCGAGGGAGGGCGAGACCGAGACAAGACCAAGACCAGTGCCGGACGCTACATGACCCAATAAAATGTGAAACATGATCAAAATCACTTCTCAAATTGATCTGAAAGATCCACATTCCCATAAAATCATCCTGATATTAAACACTCACAGCTCAAATAAATATGACCATCTTTATTTAATACTCCTGGGTGACTTCCATCATTTATCACAGAATGTAAAACAATTATTCATAGTTCATCACAATAGTCCTAACTTTTCTCTGCCTTTCAGAAACAATGCATAAAGTTGTGTTGTTTTTAAACCAACAACCTTTGTAAAAATGGGTGCTTTTTCAAAACCACATAGCTAAATGTGTAAAACTGAAAAAATGGCAAACACTCATCGACAGTAAGAACTAAAGCCTTTAATCTTATACAGATTAAAGCTGCAGGATGTAACTTTTATAAAAAATCTGGTTTTTACACATTTGTTAAAACTGTCACCATGTCACGACAGTATGAGACCGATAATCTGCAAAAAAATATGGAGCTCCTCCACCTCTGTAACCGCTCCCAGTCAAAAACAACCAATCAGAGCCAGGAGGAGGGTCTTAGCACTGTCAATCACTCGTCGTGTATGCTGCTCAATGTAGTTGTGTGCAACACTTCATAATTTGGTATCGATCCTATGTAAAGTAAACACAGGGCCATTATCACCGATACTGATACCAATACTTTTTAATAATTATGAAGAATTTCCATGAAGTTTAACTGGTTTGAGATTTTTTCCTTTGGATCATTAATTAGTTAAAACCCAGGATAGAATTGGGCAAAGTTTATATGTAAGTAGAAAATACTTTATCAAAATAAAAGTTATTATTCTGAAACAATAGAACATTAACAAAACAATTTTCCCCATACATTGATGTCTGGAATTTTTTTTTTTTCATAAATTAAGTGTACAAAATCATCACTCAAGAACAAATGCAAACTTTTTTTCCAGGTAGATCGTTCATAAAGTATTATAAAAAAATTTAATAAAAAATGTCTTTTCATTCACTAATTTTCTTCAAATTTAAATTTGCTTTAAATGTTTCATAGCAAAATCCTTTTTTTTCCCAAATAAAATATGTTATGTCACATGACAGTATAACAAAACACTGTGGGGAGGGGAGGAGCAAAGTGCTCTGTGCGGTGACAGGAGCGACACTTAGACAGTCAGCTCGCATCTTTGATGAAACCGCAGCTCTGCATACAGGACAGAAACTGAAGCTAACGTATCGATCTAATTACACTGATATCGATCAATACCAATACCAAGGTTGGCATCCATATTATCGATATTAGGATCGATCTGCCCACCACTAGCTCAATGTACTAATGGCGGAGAAACAACTGACTTACTTCTCTGCCGTTACCACTGGTGGTGGCCATGGTAACTTCAGGGTTCTAGCAAGAAATATTTCTCACCCCAGCGCTAACACTAATGCTAATTAGTACCGCTCCCACTTGTTAATTGAATCATGGGGCCTAAGATGTAACTGGACAGCAGTAATCAGTTTTTTTGGACCTGTAGTTACATTTCTTGAGGTGCATGTCAGGTTTGGTTCAGAGAGGATTTTCAGTTATGCACAAAGGATCAATGCAGAACTCTAAATCAGGCCTTATTAGATTGATAGAATGATCATTTTTGCATATAATCCAGAAAAGTTACATTTATATATCAAGCATTTAATGTGTCCAGAGTGCCGTTTCCTTCCACTGTGTTTGCAGAAATCACATAAAAAACATACACAACAAAAACATAATCCAGATTCCTCAGCTGCTAAAAGCATTTCCTACATTTGAATATCAGCCACCATGTTGTGAGCATAAACTATCACGTTTTTAATGCAACAATAGGAAGTGACATCATCTTGCTGGGAACTGTAGTTATTTTATTCTTGAAGGCCTCTCATAGCTCTACTGGTGCTGAAAACTAATGTTTGACTATGGCTTTCTGAATACAAGTAGGGCTGCAACTATCAGTTATTTTAGTAATCAAGTATTCAATTGATTACTCCGTCAATTAATCAAGTAATTGGATAAGAAATAATTTTTCATTTTAGCAATTCATCAGCATATTTTACCTTCCGTACTGCAGATGTTTCTCTGTGTGAAACAAACAGGGTGGATGGAGCAGATACAAAATTCTCTTTTCTTCATGTTGCTGATCAGGTGGTTGATAAACATTTACCTCAGGGTCCTATAGGCCACTTTATCGTCATGGACCAGAGACAAGGCTTCTTCATATAGGGCTGCTGGCTTAAGAGGCTGATAGACCTCCCCTAGAGACATGGCATCTAACAGCTGCACATAAACACACACATACCGCAGTACACAGTTCATGTATATGAGTGAGAGACGGGTTTTTCAAGGGTCAGGAGTATACTGTGTTTTCTGCCAGTCATTGGCGAGAAGAGAAAGGGAGCTCACCTCTGCAGCCGAGAAGAAGGACTCATCAGAAGTGACAGTAGTGGCATCGTCCTCCTGCAGTCTGTGGAAACTCTCCACTTGAGGCAAGATTAGAGTTCCTTCACTTTCTGCCAAAGAAACAATACAAACTAATTCCCAGGGCCAGACATGAAGCACACACGTATAGCTGTGAGTACTGACAAAGTCCAAGAACATAGAATCTAAATGTATTATTTGGTTAATAATATTTCTATTGTCTGATAGGTTTTTTTTTTCTTTTTTTATTTCATTCAATCAACATATAAATAATTCTTATAACCAAAAGAAAAATCATGAATGAAAAGGAGCAGAAAGAAGTATAACCTTATAATATCTGCCCCTCATTTACACACACACCAATATATATATATATATATATATATATATATATATATATATATATATATATATATATATATATATATATATATATATATATATTAGGTGTGGGACTCGATTAAAAAAATTAATCGAATTAATTACAAGCTTTGTAATTAATTAATCGAAATGAATCGCATTTTGATCGCATTTCAATATTTGACATGAGAAATATTAATTTAAGTTTGGTTGATGAATGAATCAATATACATAAGCTTAAACTTCAAAATTTTGTTTATTTTCCCACCAGTCTACTACACAGACCAATGAAGGGTGGACGTGCTCCTGTGATAAGCAAACTCCTGAAATTAAAGTTGAGCATCATAACTGGATGGTTTTAGTCAACATTAATGTCTCACTTAATATAGTTGGAAATTAATCATTCGCTCAGCTATATTCCTTGATGTTGAAATGTGTTATGCTTGTTTTAACAGCTTATTTTGAATTAAAGACTTAAAATTAAAAGACAAAAAGGAGAAAAAGTTCGTTCTCCATTTAACCAGCTGTTTTTACACAGCTGCTTTGCACTCAGGGTTGCTATGAGCTACGCAGAGGCAAGGGCAGGTGACGCTGATATGAAGGCTAGCTGCTATGGCAGGCCGTTTTAACAAAATCTGATTCATCACACTTACATTCCAGATATCTGAAATTGATTTATGATTAGACGTATTAGTAAATTGAGATATCTCTAATTATATTTTGACTAGACAAAATACCTATTTGAGATATCTCTAATTACATTCTGACTAGTCGAAATGACGTCAGATTTACCATTCATTTGTATGGCGGCTTCAATTCAAGATATCTTCAGTGAATTACTGACTATCTGAAACTCACATTTCAGATATCTACAATTAAATTATGACTAGTCATAAAGTTAATTCAAGATATCTTGTTTTTTATTCTGACTAGTCATAATTCTAATTAAAGATATCTTAAATGACACCATATTTCAAGATATCTTTAATGTATTTTTAGATAGGCGATAAATAGTTTTGACTAGTGCAAATTAAATTCTAGATATCTTGAAAGCAAATAATGACTAGGCTGTATGAGTCGGTGGAAGGAGACACGAGCAGGTATGTAGTCTCAGCTTTATTGGCGGTAAACTCACAACAAGCTAGAACTCAAAATATAACTGCCTGCAAAAGGAGAAGTCAAGCCCTTTTATTCCAGGCCTCTCTCTCCCGCCTTTTCCAGATCTATTCCGGTCTCTCTCTTCGCAATAAGAGCTTGGGGCATTCTGGTGTGAAATGTGCATATATGTGGCCACCACACAGGCCCCCCCTGAACACACAGAATGGCAAACAATACAATAATAAAAACAGCAACCATTTTCAACTCAACATAGCAAAAATAAAATACCACATCAAGAGTATCTCCTAGGGGGTTTAACAAGGCGGCCGCTACGGCTGTGCTTGGCGACCACAGGTGGTGAAAACGAGGGAGGGGCATAGCCCCGACTACGGCGAGACTGCCCCCTCGCAGGGGAAAAAACAGCAGCTGGGGGCAGGTCCTCCGAGTGAGGCATAGAAACGGGAGGACGACCGCGGCGCGGAGGTTGGGCCAACTCAATAGGACCATCCGGAAACATGTGAGCAGGCTTAAGGCGATCCACCGAAACCCGCTCATTCCCCGGGAAAACCGGCCCGCTCCTTTTGTCGGCCCCCGAAGCAGATGCACCAGGAAGGAATTCCCCTGGAACCCTCAAAGGCTGGCCCAGGACCAGCTCAGCTGAAGAAGACTGCAGGTCCTCCTTAGGTGTCGCACGCAGGCCCAGCAGGACCCAAGGAAGGCGGTCAACCCAGCTGCTGTCCACCAGCGCAGCCCGTAAGGCAGCCTTCATGGTACGGTGGAACCTCTCGCAAAGGCCATTGGCCTGCGGGTGGTACGCGGTAGTGCGATGGAGTCTGACGCCAAGGTTCTCCGCCACAGCAGTCCACAGCTCAGACGTGAACTGAGGACCCCTGTCAGATGTCAAGTCAAGCAGTACGCCAAACCGAGATACCCAGGAGGAGACGAACGCACGAGCAACATCTGCTGAGGTGGTTGACGCCAAAGGAACTGCTTCAGGCCACCGAGTCGTCCTGTCCACCATTGTCAGGAGATGGGTGAAACCCCGGGAAGGGGGAAATGGACCTACCAGGTCTTCATGGACATGTTCGAACCTTCTCTGGGGTATGGGAAAGTGCTCCAGAGGGGATTTGGT
Organism: Archocentrus centrarchus; assembly: GCF_007364275.1. Lineage (NCBI taxonomy): Eukaryota > Metazoa > Chordata > Actinopteri > Cichliformes > Cichlidae > Archocentrus > Archocentrus centrarchus. The sequence goes on along the minus strand of NC_044357.1, from coordinate 6,547,495 downwards.
GTGTCGTTGCACTTTGGCGCGCTGACAAGCAACACATGAGGAAGCCCACGCCCTGACCTCTTTCCGGAGGCCGGGCCACACAAACTTGGCCCCTACCAACTTAACTGAGGCTTTAACTCCTGGGTGCGAAAGAGAATGAACTGCCTCAAAAACCCGCCGACGCCAGCAAGCAGGAACCAAGGGGCGAGGCCTGCCCAATGAGACGTCGCAAAGTAGGGTTACGCCACTATCCTGAAATGAGACATCTTCCAAACGCAAACTGGACTCGGCCACCTTAAAAGCCTGAATCTCCGTATCCGTAAGTTGGTCGGCAGCCATGGCAGAGTAGTCCACTCCCAAATGCACAGAGCTAACCTGCGCCCTGGACAGACAGTCAGCCACCCGATTACACTTGCCGGCGACGTGCTGAATGTCAGTGGTAAACTCTGAAATAGCAGAAAGCTGCCGTTGCTGCCGTGCAGTCCATGGTTCTGAAACCTTTGCCATGGCAAATGTGAGAGGTTTGTGGTCTACAAAAGCGGTAAAGTCACGGCCCTCAAGCAGGAACCGGAAATGACGCGTCGCGAGAAAAAGGGCAAGGAGCTCCCTGTCAAACGTACTGTACTTTCTCTCCGCATCCCGAAGCTTCCTGCTAAAAAAGGCGAGGGGCTGCCAAGCACCACCCACCCATTGTTCGCACACGGCCCCGACTTCAAAATCGGAGGCATCGGTCGTAAGGGCAACAGGCGCCTCGGGAGACGGGTGGGCCAGCAGGGCAGCGTTGGCAAGAGCAGCTTTGGCACTGTCAAATGCCTGCACCCGCTCAGGTGTCCACTCTATCTCTTGGTTGCCTTTCTTGCCCTTAAGTGCATTGTACAGAGGGTGCATGAGGTGAGCAGCCCGGGGGATGAAACGGTTATAAAAGTTCACCATCCCCAAAAACTCCTGCAGGGGCTTCACTGAGGAAGGGCGCGGAAAAGCAGAAACCGCCTCCACCTTAGCGGGCAGGGGAAACGCCCCTTGGGGCGAAACGAGGTGTCCCAAAAACTCTATGGCCGGCAGACCGAACTGGCATTTAGCTGGATTCACAATCAAACCGTGCTCACTGAGACGCTCAAACAACTGGCGGAGGTGCACTGAATGCTCCGCGGCGGAAGGGCTGGCAACCAGTATGTCATCCAGATAGACGAACAAAAATGGCATACCACGCAAAACGGAGTCCATGAGGCGCTGAAACGTCTGTGCCGCGCCCTTCAGACCGAAGGGCATTCGCAAAAACTCGAAAAGGCCAAAAGGAGTGATAACCGCGGTCTTGGGCACATCACGCGGATGGACAGGAACCTGATGGTATCCCCTCACCAAATCCACCTTTGAAAAAATAGTTGCCCCCGCAAGATGAACCGAAAAATCTTGAATGTGGGGAACCGGGTACCTGTCATTAGTCGTCGCATTATTAAGGCGCCTAAAATCCCCACAAGGGCGCCACCCACCGTCAGCTTTAGGGACCATGTGCAACGGGGACGCCCACGGGCTGTTTGAGCGGCGCACAATACCAAGGCGCTCCATGTTTGCAAACTCCTCCCTGGCTATCGCTAACTTCGCGGCATCGAGACGGCATGCACGCGCAAAAACCGGCGGACCCACAGTGGTAATGTAATGCTCCACACCATGTTTAGCTACGGCTGCAGAGAAGGTGGGAACCGTGAGGGTGGGAAACTCGGCAAGCAAACGCTGGTACTCATCACCTGTGGCAAGCATGTTAGCGAGGGGCAGGGGGCCAGGACTACCAAGTGTACAGGGGTAGGTATCAAAAGACACAGCATCTATCAAGCACCTATTAGCTACATCGACCAACAACCTGAAAGCACACAAGAAATCAGCGCCGAGTATAGGTACTGACACAGACGCTATCACAAAGTCCCAGTTAAACTGACGTCCCTTGAAACACACAGTCACCAACCTCATTCCATATGTGCGAATGGGGGTACCGTTCGCCGCGTCCAGCAGGGGTCCGTGACATTGTCCCAAGGCGTCCGCAGCTGAAGCCGGCATGATGCTACGCTGAGCACCCGAGTCCACAAGCAGACGGCGTCCCGAAGCAGTGTCCTCAATGAAGAGCAGCTTGTCCGAGCTGCCAGCGCACACAGCTGCTAGTGAGCACTGGCCCTCTCGTTTCCCTGGTGCTGGAAGGTACACGGCGGAATGCAGCGCTTCGCCTTCACTCCGAACCGGCGATGATAGAAGCAGAGCACGCTCTCCTTCCTCCGGCGCTCTGCGACGGCGGCCACAGCACCAGCTTCTCTAGTCTCCGTCCCTTGTAGAGCCGCACTCGGTAAAAGTGCATGCACACCGGAATGCCTAGATGCCAGGAAAATCTTGTCCGCCTCTTCAGCTAGCCCGCGGTAATCCTTGGCCTGTATCAGAGCGGAGCTGGCTAGCGCGGTGCGTACGGGAGGGGGGAGCTGGCGCAGGAACAGATGCGTAAAGAGAAACGAAGCGTCGCCCGGGCCGAGCAGAGCCAGCATGTGCTCCATCAGCTCGGAGGGTTTACCATCTCCCAAGCCATTCAGGGACAACAGGCGATCAGCCCGCTCTTCGTCTGAAAGCTGATAAATCCACAGCAGGTTCTCCTTCAGCGCTCCATACTTGTTAGCAGGCGGCGGGTTCCGGAGCAGTCCCATCAGCCGGCGGGTAGAAGGAGAGTCCAGCGCCGTGACGACATGGTAATACTTTGTGTCGTCTGAGGTGATCCCGCGGAGGTGAAACTGGGCCTCCACATGCTGGAACCAAGGCTCTGGATCGTGCTGCCAGAACTCCGGGAGCTTGACCGTGGCCGCAAAAATAGCGGGAGAAACGGCGGCGGCTGGTGAGGAAACGGCGGCCGCGGCCGTTGAGCTGTCGTCAGCAGACATGTTCTTTAGTCGGGGTCACCAATGTAGGAGTCGGTGGAAGGAGACACGAGCAGGTATGTAGTCTCAGCTTTATTGGCGGTAAACTCACAACAAGCTAGAACTCAAAATATAACTGCCTGCAAAAGGAGGAGTCAAGCCCTTTTATTCCAGGCCTCTCTCTCCCACCTTTTCCAGATCTATTCCGGTCTCTCTCTTCGCAATAAGAGCTTGGGGCATTCTGGTGTGAAATGTGCATATATGTGGCCACCACAAGGCAAAACTAAATTAGAGATATCTAGAACTGTAATTTTGACTAGTCAAAATGCCTTTTAAGATATCTCCAAATGAATTACAGATATCTTGAATTATACGGCTTTTCTATTTAAGATATCTTAAATAAACATTCTGACTAGTCAGAATGGTTATTTATGATATCTTGAATTACGGAGCATTTTGGCGGAATGTTTATAAGGCAGTTTGTTAAAACGGCCTGACATAAAATCAGAGATTCTGTGCAGATTTCTGAAGCAGTCTTCAAGTACACGACTCTCGTGCTCTCTGCATATCCCATACTGAGGAGCTCTTTCTATATTGTTGCATTTTATTACAATTTTGCCTATAACGGCCAGCGCCATTGCAGGCACCTGAAATTCTGCACAGACAATTGTTTGGACACATTACGGATGTGTGACCCGTCAAATGACGAATCCGGTGATGTAATTTGAGATATCTTGAAAGGAATTTTGACTTGCCAAAATGTAATTGAAGATATCTTGAATTGTTATTCTTACTAGTCAGAATGGAATTGCGGATATCTTAAATTACCATTCTGGATAGTCAAAATGTAGTTTTGTCTAGTCAAAATGCAGTTTAAGATATCTGAAATTTAATTTCGGATAGTCAGACAAACAGATTTTATGTTAAAACGGCCTGCCATAATAAGGCAGTTTGTTAAAACGGCCTGCCATAAAATCAGAGATTCTGTGCATATTTCTAAAGCAGTCTTTAAGTACACGATTCTTGCGCTCGCCGCATATCCCATGCTGAGAAGCTCTTTCTATATTGTTGCATTTTATTACAATTTTGTCTATAACGGCCAGCGCCATTGCAGCCACCTGAAATTCTACACAGGCAATTGTTTGGACAGCTCAGTACAGCACAAGGGGGCCTTCACGCAATCGTTAAATTCAGATATCTAAAACGTAATTTCGACTAGTCATAATTATGTTTGAGATATCTTAAATTGTAATTACGGATGTGTGACCCGTCAAATGACGAATCCGGTGATGTAATTTGAGATATCTTGAAAGGAATTTTGACTCGTCAAAATGTAATTGAAGATATCTTGAATTATTATTCTTACTAGTCAGAATGTAATTGCGGATATCTTAAATTACCCTTCTGGATAGTCAAAATGCAGTTTTAGATATCTGAAATGTAATTACGGACAGTCAGACAAACGGATTTTATGTTAAAAAACGGCCTGCCATAAGCCGCTCACTTCCGGCCTTTGCAGTCTTCGTGGGCTGCGAGTATGGCAGGCCGTTTTAACATAAAATCCGATTCACCACACTTACATTCCAGATATCTGAAATTGATTTATGACTAGACGTATTAGTAAATTCAGATATCTCTAATTATGTTTTGACTAGACAAAATACCTATTTGAGATATCTCTAATTACATTCTGACTAGTCGAAATGACGTCAGATTTACCATTCATTTGTATGGCGTCTTCAATTCAAGATATCTTCAGTGAATTACTGACTATCTGAAACTCACATTTCAGATATCTACAATTAAATTATGACTAGTCATAAAGTTAATTCAAGATATCTTGTTTTTTATTCTGACTAGTCATAATTCTAATTAAAGATATCTTAAATGACACCATATTTAAAGATATCTTAAATGTATTTTTAGATAGGCGATAAATAGTTTTGACTAGGGCAAATTAAATTCTAGATATCTTGAAAGCAAATAATGACTAGGCAAAACTAAATTAGAGATATCTAGAACTGTAATTTTGACTACTCAAAATGCCTTTTAAGATATCTCAAAATTAATTACAGATATCTTGAATTATACGGCTTTTCTATTTAAGATATCTTAAATTAACATTCTGACTAGTCAGAATGACATTTGAGATATCTTGAATTACGGAGCATTTTGGTGGAATGTTTATTATGCAGTTTGTTAAAACGGCCTGACATAAAATCAGAGATTCTGCGCAGATTTCTGAAGCAGTCTTTAAGTACATGATTCTCGCGCTCTCCGCATATCCCATACTGAGGAGCTTTTTCTATATTGTTGCATTTTATTACAATTTTGTCTATAACGGCCAGCGCCATTGCAGGCACCTGAAATTCTACACAGGCAATTGTTTGGACAGCTCAGTACAGCTCACGCAATCGTTAAATTCAGATATCTAAAAGGTAATTTCGACTAGTCATAATTACGTTTTAGATATCTTAAATTGTAATTACGGATGTGTGACCCATCAAATGACGAATCCGGTGATGTAATTTGAGATATCTTGAAAGGAATTTTGACTCGTCAAAATGTAATTGAAGATATCTTGAATTATTATTCTTGCTAGTCAGAATGTAATTGCGGATATCTTAAATTACCATTCTGGATAGTCAAAATGTAGTTTTGTCTAGTCAAAATGCAGTTTTAGATATCTGAAATGTAATCACGGATAGTCAGACAAACGGATTTTATGTTAAAACGGCCTGCCATACTGCGAGGTCTACGTGGGACGGGTCCTTCGCAGGATGCGGCCCCTGAATTTTTGACATCGTGCTTTGATATAATCTGTACGCCTGGAATTCGTGCACTGAGAAACGTTCCACGGTGCAAAGTGCGATTAAAATGCATTAAAATTTTTAATCCGTTATTTTCCCCGTAATTAATTAATCGAAATGAACGCGTTAAAGTCCCACCCCTAATATATATATATATATATATATACACACACACACACATATGTTGAATGGACATATGTGAATGGTTTGACAACTAAAATCTATGATACTTTTAATAAATACCATATTCATATCAACATAATCATTAGGTATTATTTGGACACTGTTGTACAATTTGCATTATTTCACTCATCTCCACTCTCTCAAGGAAAATACTATCGACATTATCAACAATTGCTTTTCCAATATTATAACCATACCTGTCAAGTTTTGTATTTAAAAATAAGAGAAATTTTGCGCTGCTGAAAATAGAGGTCTCTATAAGACATCATCGCCTAATTTGCATAATTGTTCATGTGGATGTACTGTAGTTGCAATCGATGCTGTAGGAGAGAGGAAAAACATCTTTGGAGAGACAAAAAGTGAAGGGAAAAAAAAACACCATAAATATGTTTAGAACTACAAATAAACTTTATAAAATAACTTAATAACTTTAATGCTTTTCCCAGACCCACATTACATAGATCAATTTTGTCCCGTATTGTTTAATGTTAGAATATCAAATTTAATAAAAACACTGTGGGGTGAGACTGCTAGCTAATTCAACCCTCCTCCTTTATCTGGGCCACCTTACCAACTTGTGTAAGAAAACTCGGGGGTTGGAGGGTGGAGACAAAGTGAGGTCTCGGCGATGCCAAAGCGTACGAAGGGACACAGTAAGAAGGCTTTATGTACACAAAGCATGGTGACAGCGGAGGATTTCGCTGTCGCTAGTCGCTTTATGGGGGGAAAAAAAATGCTAAGTTGGCAACACTGAGCCCAACTGAGGTCCCGTTGTTTTTACGGGGTTGTTCCGGCTGTCGGCACTAACCTAGTGATAGTGACAATTCAGTTTGGAGAGGCACAGGAATTCTTTTAAAAAAATTGAAAACTGAAAATACGGGAAAATAAAAATACGGGCTGAGAGCGAGACAGAGGGGTAAAATATGGGAATTTCCAAGTCAAAATGGAAGACTTGACAGTTACGATTATAAGCATTTTTGACTTTAGGTATTTGTTGAGCCAATTTAGGACCAATATTTACAAAAAATGCATTGAAATCATTTACTATATCATTTTGATCATAGGCATCTTTATTATCTTGAACAAAATGATTTGGAATTTTAAGTTGCACTTTCTCCTTTTTTTTACAACTCTATTGATTATTCCCCATATTTCTTTTGTACTATCTTTATTCTTGTCCAGTAATGTACTATAGTATTCCTTTTTTTTGTCTTCTTATGATCCACTCAATTTATTTTTGTATTTTGTATATCTCTCTTCTGATTCCTTCGTTCTTAACTTTAAAAACGTATTATATAAGTAATTCTTTTTTTTACAAGCATTTTTTAACCCATTTGTCAACCAAGGTTTATTAATATTATTTTTCTTAGTATTACCTACTATTTTATAATTCGTATTATATAAACCAGTTAACAGATTCAAAAACGAATCATAAGCAATATTCACATCATCTTTATAGACTTCATCCCATCTCTGTTTCTTGAGATCTTCTCTCAAGGCATAAAGCCTCAGGCGATCTATTCCTTATCAATATTTCCTTTGGATCTTGTACTATTGTACTATAATGATTCTCATAAATTGTAAATACAGGGAGATGATCACTCACATCAGTCATTAAAATTCCACCTAATAACACTCCATCTCGGTTCCTAGTACCGTATTTTCCGGAGTATAAGTCGCACTTTTTTTCATAGTTTGGCTGGGGGTGCGACCTATACTTCGGAGCGACGTATATGTGACATTTATAACACATGAACCAAAATACTCCAGCCACTTGACATCTCCGTGAACCGGAGCTTTAAGGCAGTCTTGCGTAACCTGTGGGCGCATTGGATGATGGATGGAGAGCACAGCTTAACGGCAACTGGGAGAATGCGCCACCCAACTTTCCTGGAAGTCATTGGATGGATCAAGAAAACATGGGCTTCAGTGACAACCAAACCATCCTGTTGGGATTCAGAAAGGCTGGAATAATTGGAACTGCAGCTGACGACGAGTCTGACTAACGCGACACAGAAGAGGAAGCGGCGCTTCGTCTACGGAGTGTACGGAATTGTTTAGAAGTGACACCGAGGATGAAGAATTCAATGGATTGATGGTTTGAACATACTTGTTAGTATGTTCTTTATGCTATGGTTATCTGAATAACTTAATGTTACGTTAACATACCGAACACGTGTTCGTTGTGCGTCATGTAGCTGAATGTGTTACGTTAGCATAACGTAGGCGTAACCGTGTTCGTCCTGTTCTTTAATCCATTATTATTTTAAATTGCCGTTCAAGATGGAATTTCTGCTCTGGGTCTCAGATTCTATCAACCCCCCCCCCCCCCCCCAAAAAAGTGCGACTTATAGTCCAGTGCGACCTATATATGTTTTTTTCTTCTTTATTATGCATTTTTTGGCTGGTGCGACCTATACTCCGGAGCGACGTATAGTCCGAAAAATACGGTATTGACAAAAACATTGTCGATAACGGTTGCACTATGGGCTGTAATTCTAGTTGGTTTACTTATCATAGGAAACAACCCTGTACAATACATGGAGTTCATAAATTCATCTGATATCTGTTGTCCTCTTTTCACAAGACCCCGGTTTTCTATAAACACAAGTAATAATATTTTTACCTATGTCATTTCTACTGTAACCATTTGCATAACATTAATAACAGCTGTCATATGATCAACCATTTTGAATTTGCATATATATATATATGCAACTTCTCCTCCCCTTTTATCAATTCTATTTACATAATATAATTGATAACATCAATCTGAACTTCATTTATATCACTTTGCCTTAACCAGGACTCAGACACTGCGATTACATTAAAACTTTTACTCAGTTGATTTAAATATTCCATTATTTTTACTAGGTTACAATTTAGACTGCGACTATTGAAATTAATGATAGACAAGTGTTCTGTCCATCACAGGACCTATAATCTTATTAAATTCTTCTTCTGTATATTTACATTCCCTTGAAACAGGAATAAATACATTATAATCAATATCCTTCTCTAGATCATAAATCTTTAGTTTCATCAGATGTATTCATACATTTGTCCATAAAGAAATATGTTAATCCATTTAATCTATTCGTCTAACCTGGTTCCTTCCGTGAACCGTCGTCCTTAAACCGCCGGCCCCTCTCAGGTGCAGGTTTCATCCTCCCGGGTCTTCCTTCTGTCATTTCTTTTTATTATCTTCATTGATGGTCTCGGATCCACACGTTCCCATTCCTTGTCCATGTTCCAATCATTTTCCTTTGTTTTCTTAACCTCCTCACTTCTCTTGCTATGTCCTCCTCACTTCTCTTGATAGGTAACATGGAAATATTACCAAAGTCTGCCAGCACGTTGTCTGCTGGGATACTGCTCCCAAAATCCTCCTGTAGGTGATACGCTCTGTGCAGTAATGTCTCTAACTTCTCAGCAAACACTTTATTACGAGCTTCACCCTATGAAAGAAAAAAGAATCCACAAATCAAAAGTGACTTCATATTATATAATAAATAACCTGAGGATTAGCTCAACTTATTTTAGTTAAACTTAACTAGTACTGGGCCCTAGTCTAGAAAGCAGGCTCAACAGATTCAAAGTCTAACCATCAACTCTGAGTTGATTAACTTAGATGGGCAACTCAGAGTTGCCAGTTCCAGAAACGCTGATTAGATTAATTTCAATCAACTCTGAACGTGTTTACGCCGAGTCAAGTGAGAAAGAAGAAAGTCATCATCAATGGTGCTCCATGACAACAGGTAAACAAAGAGCAGAGTCTCCATTTTAATCCAGTGGACTGAAGAATGTGAATGTCAGTGTGGACCATGATGTTTATCTTAAAAACAAGGTGGGAGAAAGATTTAAATTAGCTTGAGCCACTCTGTCTTCATCATGGACAGTGTAAAAGTTTGATATAAAATATACTTCAATTTTCATTAGATGAAGCTGAAATCCTAATTTTACATGTGATTTTAAAATCTGATTCTTTAAAAATCACCAGCTGTAACCAGACAGGGACAAAGTGTAGGTGACAGAAACAGAAGATAAAAATATGCAGAAACAGATCAGATACAGTTAACTGAGGATCTGTGATTTGATTCAGCTAGCAATAGACTCCAGGCAGATCTACCCTGTAGCAAGTTCTTTTTATTTAATAAAAAAAAAAACAGTTTTTGCAACAGTTTATGACCATTTAATTTTTTTCCATAATCATTCAGTAATTACTTAATGTATTGATGGGATGTAACAACCTCATGTAGAGGATTTCATTATGTCTGCCAGTACTGGATAAAAAATGCTTTATAAGATTTACAGAAAAACTCTGCTTTAATGTTCCCCAGTGTAACCATTTATAATATGATCTAATCTCAGCCGTCACTGATAGATGACGGGTGTCTTGCAGACATAGGAGAGATGTTTCACTGGGTTACTGTTAATAGTCAGAGTTCAAAAAACAGTAACCGTTTCACATTTGACTCAAAAAAAAAAAAAAATACAGAAAGAGTTTAAGTGAATATTTACCCATTAAGTAGAGATTCTCTGCATTGGCGTCCTCTACTGCCCCTGACTCTTCCACCACAGGCTCTGCATCCCAGGGGGTGGATGGATTGGCAGACTGATTTGGAGAGCTTGGGACTCGCATCTATGCCAGAAAGGTGCGCACAAACATGTACACACACAAAGACGGTGGAAACAAGACAAAAAACCAAACCAAAACAAACAAACACTACAGGTATGAAACTTACGGACGCCAGGCTGTGTGATGAACTTGAATGTTTACTTGGAGCCAGGGAAGAAATTGCACTCATGGTGTCATTGCTTCGAGTACTGGGACTCATCACCTGTCGGCCAGTAAACGGGCCTGTCCCAAAAGAACAGCATTTCCTCATTGAATGTTTCTAGACGCACACTGATGAAAGAAACTACATACCACCCAAACTCAAAACATTCTGTCATTCACACCTCTCTTTAATGATGAAGGTCGTCCTGTCTGCATGAGCGACTCTGGTATTCCCACTGTCTTCTGCCCATCCTTCTCTTGTGTTCCCTGCTTCTTCTTCCTTCCTCGCCTTTTTAAATGATGAGCACCGAAAGCTAGAGCTGCACTGCCCACCAATGTGGCAAACAGTACCTTCTTAAACCTTGGTGTAAGCTTTAGCTGGGAAAATATGGACCAGAAGCAGGAAAAGCGGTGAAGATACAGCCAAATATGAAACATTAGTTGAAAGATGCACTAATATTAGCTAATGTCTTCACAAGAAAATGATTAATATTTAACTGCACGCTGTGTGTGCATATGTACAAAGGGGTTTACCTGCCCAAATGTGGAATAGAGAAAGACAGGTATCTCTGCTACAGTCATGGCCAAAGCCTGGGCGATGGACATCCCTTCTCCTTGTTTCATTGACATCTCAGTAATCAAAATGCCTTCAGGCCACAGCTCCCTCACATTCAGCCAAAATGGGGTTTCCCCTCTGGTCTGAGATCAGCCAGTTCAGGACTTGACGATGAACCATCCGTAATTAACCACTCTCCCATCCAGTGACTGCCTGTAGTCTGGTTATTCTACAACAGATTGGACACAGGTTTTGGACAGTACTTGAGTGTATGTGCTTTTAACTGCACGGCCATTATAATTGCAGGTATGAGTAAACACATTTATCACTGAACTACCCTCCAGACACAGATTTATATGGACTGAAAGCAGGAAAAGCGGTGAAGATACAGCCAAATGTGAAAAGACACTAATATTAGCTAAGGTCTGCAGAAGAAAATGATTAGTATTTAACAAATGGGTTTACCTGCCCAAATGTGGAATAAAGAAAGACAGGTATCTCTCCAAGCACGTAATTTTCGGGGTGGGGGGGGTGGTAATCTGATCCAATCACTATAACCCCCCAATAAAGTCACATCATTTTGATTTACAAAAATCATCTTATATGAATAACATGTTAATTTTCTTTATTCATTATCAATTTTGGGTAAAATACTAGCATGTTTAATCATTTGGTAATGTAACCCCCCCTCTCCCAACAAAAACTTGGTATCACCCAAATGAAAAGAGCGCCAAAAAGCGGACAACCAACAATTTTTCATTGCTGGTCGACAACACCCCCTTGTAAAAACCAGAAAAATCAAAATGAGGTAAATGTATATGCGTTGTTAGCTAAAGATTTAATAACTATGCCGCTGTGTATCAGACAAACTATGAATACCTGTTCAGGTATTTTAGCTACCTCCGTTAGACCTGCTACTCCCTGCTCCTCCTAAGCTGACAATGAGTCAAAAGAAAAAGAAGATAAAAGTGGTTATTTGCGCACACACAGCACAGTACAATACCTGTAATATGTAAAAAACTAAACTCATTAAACAAGTATATAGTTTTACTCAAGTGAATACAAACATAACATTTTATGTATTTAGTTATTAATAACTACTATCAGTACTGATAACAGGCCTGAAGATGAGAGTCCCAGAACGGTCCAGGATGAGAATTATTATATTTTAAACACATCAAGTTAAAACCTTTTTCTCTACAGAAAGTGCAGAGTAAATACAAAGAAAGTTAAATAAATACATAGTAAAAGCATTACAGTGTATTTCTAATATGGTTAACCCAAAATCTCCTGAATCCTTTTAGAAAAGTAAATTATTTAATAAATAAATAGCTTAACACCCCGCCCCTCAAGTGTTGGACCCAAAGTTACGCCCTTGGTTTGAACATTAAACCTGTTAGGGATTATTTTTTACTCAATGAATAAAAGATGTTTCACTGTGTTACTGTTAATAGTCAGAGTTCAGAAACAGTAACCGTTTCACATTTGACTCAAAAAAAAAAAATACAGGGCAGATTTCCAAGTCTTTTAAGGAACTTGAAGTTTTATCAGGAAAGATGGTGGAAACAAGAAAAAAAAACAAAACAAACAAACAAAAAACACTACAGGTATAAAACTTACGGACCCCAGGCTGTGTGATGAACTTGAATGTTTACTGGGAGCCAGGGAAGAAATTCCACTCATGCTGTCACTGCTTGAAGTACTGGGACTCATCACCTGTTGACCAATAAACGGGCCTGTCCCAAACACTGGCTTCGAATGTTATCAGTCAACATTCATTTAATGGACTAATAACATTCGAAGCGGGTGGTCCCAAAAGAACAGCATTCTGTTTCCTGCTTCCTCTTCCTTCCTCGCCTTTTTAACTGATGAGCAGTGAGAGCTAGAGCTACACTGCCCAGCGCTGTGGCAAACAGCACCTTCTTCAAGCTCGGTGTAAGCTTTAGCTAGGAAAATATGGACTTCTTATTCCTCGCGTTATTCCCGCTAAGTTGCAGGGTCTGCGTATTTCCACGCCCATCTCCACTTGGCGCAATCTAGGGCGACTTCGGGGGTGACGCAGATGTGCTTCATGTCTTCTTTGACCCGGTCGAACCGCTTCTTTGGCCGTCCTCGGGGCCTCTTCCCGCGCAGGCTGAGGGACATCGCGGTCTTGGCCACCGAGCTGTCATCACTTCGGACGACGTGTCCGTACCATCGAAGGCGTGCTTCTCCCATCTTGTCTGTGATCGGGGCCACACCAATCCGTCTTCAGACGTCCTCGTTCATTGTGTGGTCGTGCACTGTCAAGCCCAGGCTCCAGCGGAGCATCCTCATCTCCATTCCGTGCAGCGCTTGCTCGTGTCGTGCGGTTGCAGGCCAGCACTCGCAACTGTAGAGAGCTGGGAAAATATGGACTGAAAGCAGGAAAAGCAGTGAAGATACAGCCAAATATGAAACATTAGCTGAAAGACACACCAATATTAGCTAAGGTCTGCACAAGAAAATGATTTGTATTTAACTGCACTCTGTGTGTGCATATGTACAAAGGGGTTTACCTGCCCAAATGTGGAATAGAGAAAGACAGGTATCTCTGCTACAGTCATGGCCAAAGCCTGGGCGATGGACATCCCTTCTCCTTGTTTCATTGACATCTCGGTAATCAAAATGCCTTCAGGCCACAGCTCCCTCACATTCAGCCAAAATGGGGTTTCCCCTCTGGTCCGAGATCAGCCAGCTGACGACTTGATAATGAACCATCTGTAATTAACCACTCTCCCATCCAGTGACTGACTGTAGTCTGGTTATTCTACAACAGATTGGACACAAGTTTTGAAAGTACTTGAGTGTATGTGCTTTTAACTGCACGGCCATTATAATTGCAGGTATGAGTAAACACATTTATCACCGAACCACCCTGTAGACACAGATTTATATGGACTGAAAGCAGGAAAAGCAGTGAAGATACAGCCAAATGTGAAAAGACACACTAATAATAGCTAAGGTCTGCAGAAGAAAATGATAAGTATTTAACAAATGGGTTTACCTGCCCAAATGTGGAATAAAGAAAGACAGGTATCTCTGCAAGCACATGATTTTCGGGGTGGGGGGGTGGTAATCTGATCCAATCACTATAACCCCCTAAAAAAGTCACATCATTTCGATTTACAAAAAACATCTTACATGAATAACATGTTAATTTTCTTTATTCATTATCAATTTTGGGTAAAATACTAGCATGTTTAATCATTTGGTAATGTAACCCCCCCTCTCCCAACAAAAACTTGGTATCACCCAAATGAAAAGAGCGCCAAAAAGCGGACAACCAACAATTTTTCATTGCTGGTCGACAACACTCCCTTGTAAAAACCAGAAAAATCAAAATGAGGTAAATGTATATGCGTTGTTAGCTAAAGATTTAATAACTATGCCGCTGTGTATCAGACACACTATGAATACCTGTTCAGGTATTTTAGCTACCTCCGTTAGACCTGCTACTCCCTGCTCCTCCTAAGCTGACAATGAGTCAAAAGAAAAAGAAGATAAAAGTGGTTATTTGCGCACACACAGCACAGTACAATACCTGTAATATGTAAAAAACTAAACTCATTAAACAAGTATATAGTTTTACTCAAGTGAATACAAACATAACATTTTATGTATTTAGTTATTAATAACTACTATCAGTACTGATAACAGGCCTGAAGATGAGAGTCCCAGAACGGTCCAGGATGAGAATTATTATATTTTAAACACATCAAGTTAAAACCTTTTTCTCTACAGAAAGTACAGAGTAAATACAAAGAAAGTTAAATAAATACATAGTAAAAGCATTACAGTGTATTTCTAATATGGTTAACCCAAAATCTCCTGAATCCTTTTAGAAAAGTAAATTATTTAATAAATAAATAGCTTAACACCCCGCCCCTCAAGTGTTGGACCCAAAGTTACGCCCTTGGTTTGAACATTAAACCTGTTAGGGATTATTTTTTACTCAATGAATAAAAGGACAAATGTTTAAAAGTTAACTCCAGCAAGTTAATTAATAAACAGTGGATCAACCAAATAATAAACAATTAACTAATACATTAGACATAGAGCAACAAACTGAAAGTGCTGACTAACTTCTCAGTCTCAGTGCATCTTATCTTGGAGGTTCGGCCACATACAATTAAAACATCATCAATGTCACCATGTTCTGTTATTAATCTGGACAAGATTGCTCTGTATGACTAATTAAAACATCAGGAAGAAGATGTGCTTTATGGCTCTATCACTGATGAGAGGAATCTGGGTCATGAAAAACCAGCTTGGATAAGACCGACTGACCAAGGCCGACTCACAGTTTAGATAATGGCAGTATAAACTGTTATGGTTTAGAGCAGTGCTCTTCTGGGGAGAGAGCTGCAGGCAGCTGCTGAGATGCCTGTCTCTCCCTCAAGATTTGCCCACATGTACATGTGATAATTTCTGATTCTTCAATATATAAAATCATTTGCATGAGAACTGAAGTGTTTATGAAAGTGTTTATGTTTATGTGTGTGTGGGAACAAGTGGGCTGATACTGCTGTGAAAAGAAAAGAAAAAAAGAGGATGAAATCCTCAAAGAAACTGGTAAAATAAAATTAAGAATGTATAAAGTCCAGAGGACAAATATCAAGGTTGTAGTAAATATCAACAAAAAAGGGAGATGTCCCAAACTGATTTTTTAGGTAAAGCAAAAGCTTAGATGAATTCTTTAAATTATGAATCTGAAAAACGGGGGGACAGGAATCTGGGACAAACTCTAAAGCTGGATCACATAGGAAAAGGAAACGTGTCTGTTACTATCTGTGTGTGTGCGTGTGTGTGTGTGTGTGTGTGTGTGCCTTGCAAAGAAAGAAAACAACTGGAGTTGGTGTGTGAGAATGAGAGTTATTGTGTGCGCATTTGTATCTGTATCTGTGTGTGTGTGGCTCAGAGAGAGACAGAATAGGAGAAAAAGGAAAAAAATGGTTGCAAAGTTTAGCACCTGGAGTGTGTGCACGTGTCTCTGAGCATTGCGGTATGTGTGTGTGTGTCACTTACAGTGTTACTGTGCGCATGTGTGTGTGCGTCTGTATCTGAGTTGAGTGTGTATCAGAGGGACACAGTGTTCGTGTCAGTGAGAGACAAGTGAGTTTTGAGTACTATAAGGTGTTGTTTCTTTGCTTTGTTTTGTTTTGTTTGTTTATTTTTGGTATGGATGGTAGAGTTAGTGAGTGAGGGTCAAGAGCACTCAGGATTAAGGTTTACTCCTGATACAAAGTGAGTATTGCCTACCATTGAAGGACATTAAACTGAAAAAAAAGGGACAGTCAGGAGTTGTTTTTAATTGATTTTCATAAAACAAAGCCAATATAAAAGGCTAATTCCTTGAAAATCCCAAATTGTGGTATTTTATGTAAATATAGTTATTAGAGGTCATTGCTTGAATATTGTTGTTAAATTTCAAGAAAAAGTTTCTATGAGAAACTCTTTAGTGAAACCTTTAAAAAGAAAAGTTAGAGGGAAAAAAAACCAGTGAGTGTGAATATTTTGTGAAACACAGCTGAACTGAAGACACAAGACAAAATGCCAAATCTTGAGCTGCCGCTCTGCTACAAAGCAAAACGTAGAGAACTAAAAACCTGTTTATGAAAACATATGATAAAATAAAGGTACCTGATTTACACTTTTGTACATTTACATTTGTTTATTTGGTAGATTTGTTTAAAACTAAGATTATAAGAGAAGAGTGGAGATCATTTTGAATGTCTGAACAAATTGATATTAAATCAAGCATTAAAGGAAAAAATCCAAAAGTTAATAATACAAAAAATCAGTATGCCCTTTAGATAAAATTATTGAGACATAAACAAAGTTTATGTCTCAAAAGGGGGGATAAAATAGGAGAAAATTAAAATCAATTCAAGACTTAACTAACAAAGATCTCTGTTTCATTCCAACAGGAGCCTGAACAATATCAATGTGGCTCCAAGAGACTGGACAGGTAACAGTAAGTTCCTGTACCCATGACCTCTGTGTCAGTGACATGCGGTGAAGTTTGTGACAGGTGAGGCATCTGACTCATTTGGAAGCGGATGTTCACATATATGAACCCAAAATAGAAGCTTAGATTTCAATTTTAATTATACTAATGATTAATTGTGCTTTAATCAACTCCATACTGTTCAATGATGATGGCAAGAAAAACCAAATATTTAATATAAGGGCAAACATTTTTTTTTTTTTGGGGGGGGGGGGGGGGGGGGGGGTCTCTTTTAAATAAATAAAAAAAAAAAAACATTTATTATCTTACCTTTATTTGAAGATGGGGGCAGCACTACCCCCTCTCAATGCCGCACGCTACTTTCTGCCTCACTCTGTGTATTTTCACTGTGCATTTATGAACAATCACAAAGAATAAACATATCACACACATTCATTCATTATATTAGACAAACTGTGGAACATCAGCATGTGTAGCAAATGTGTAATCAAACATGTATATTGGCAATATAAAGAGAGACAGCAATGGGCATGCACCAACCGCCTGCTTCATTTGTTGTATGTGACACAGCGCCACCAGAGGTGAGCCACAGCACTGCACTGCCTCACGTCCTGATTTCAGTTAGATGATCACAGATGACAATGCCACTGCCATTGTTAAATGTCATGTTAATTGCAGATAGGCTAATGGCAGGGCCAAATATGGGCATATATCAGTGCATTCTGAATTAATTTCATTAGTAATTAATGTTGATTACCCTACACCTTACTAGTCCTGCTGTTCATCATTTCTAAAAAGCATTCAAAGCTAGAAGGACGTTTGTGAGAACACAGCATTTGTCAGCAACATAGACGGTATAACATGGATGTAACCTCTAGGTCCAAAAATTATGTCAACGCTGATTCATCTTTACCTTTACTTGCATTCTATTTAATGACCACAAGGGGCCAATCGCTATTGGTTGCAACAAGACCATCGATTCTATAGAAGTTTATGGGAAACATCAAGACAAGAAAGCTCCTTACCATGCATGGAGGGTTTCACTCCAAATCCAGTAGTACGCTAAGCGGAAGGCAGCCGAGGACTAGTGAATGTCTGAACCACTATCCTGGAAACTACTAAGGACCAAGCCCTAAGCACAAGATCGAACGAGGCTGGGGTCTACCAAACCAGGCAAGACTCCAGGTGCAGACTGTGGAGAGATACCCCTGAGACAGTCCAGCAGGGTGCAAGATGCTAGCAGGCAAGGCATACGTGCAACACTATAACCAAGTGGCCGGTGTAGTTTACATAAACATCTGTGCCAAGTATCACCTGGAAGTCCCAAGGTCAAAATGGGATATGCCCCCAAGGGTCATTGAGGATGACAGATACAGAGAGACAAACAGGTGATGGCTAACCCACTGGACAGAAGTGGTGGACAAGCAGAGGAAGAAAGCCATAGTGATAGACGTAGCAATACCAAGTAATGGCAACATCAAGAACAAGGAACACGAGAAGCTCAAAAAGAGCAGAGAGAAGTGTTAGAGAGGATGTGGAAGGTGAAGGTAACAGTGGTCCCCGTGGTAATCGTAACACTCGGGGCAGTGACCCCCAAACTGGG
Organism: Archocentrus centrarchus; assembly: GCF_007364275.1. Taxonomy (NCBI): domain Eukaryota; kingdom Metazoa; phylum Chordata; class Actinopteri; order Cichliformes; family Cichlidae; genus Archocentrus; species Archocentrus centrarchus. The sequence goes on along the minus strand of NC_044357.1, from coordinate 6,528,707 downwards.
AGAGTGGCTCCAGCAGATTCCAACATCCAAGATCTCTTTCCAGAAGAGCGTAGTCCTATGCTGTTCTCTTAAAAAAAATGCCTATTAGAATGTTTGAGTCTTGTGAAACGAAAGCAAAAAAAATACAAAAACTCAGTATCATTTAACAAAAAATAACATTTAATACGGAGAATTAAAATCAAACCAGTTTCTGACGTCATTTAACAATAGAAAAGACAAAAGGCATGAGTAGGACACTTGAAGTACAGCAGTGACTTTCAAAACAAAAATCTCTCTCTTCATTTTGGCCATCTGAAACTCTTGTAAAACTCTTGCATCGAGTACATGTTAAGAAGAAGACTCCATGACTGAATTTTATTTTTTAAACGATAACTTTCTAAATATTTCTAATCTGGGACCTTTAACACTTACAGCTAGAGCTAAGCCTGGGTCTACATGTAGCATGTTACACTGATGTGACCAGTAAGTGGACACAAGACTAAACAGAAGCACTTTCCCATAACAGCATTTTATCTGCATGACACACATTGATATAAAATGACCAAGAAAGGAGGAAAAAAAATGTTTTCAGACCAAAACAAAACCTAGTAAGCAGAATAAACAATTTTCATATTTATAGAGATCTGGGAAAGATCATTTCTCTACTGTACAGCATTTATGCTCTATATTATCAATAATATGTCAGTTCTTTGATGCAACAAATACATTAACAGCTATTAAAACAGGGTTATTGGACATTCTTGTATTTTTTTTTCTTCTAAAGTGCAAAATGCTCATTGTCACAAGAAGGAACCAAATTATTTTCTGTAAAAGCTCTATTCACAGTTTTGGTTCATGTTAGACAAAACCACCAACCAACCCCCCAAATACTGACTCTTAACAGACAGTACAGATTAAGGAGGTGAGGGGAAAAAAAAAAATCCAATCAAAGCTCTTAATTTAAGAGATTTGAATTTGGATTATCAATGCCACCAAACACACACTTGTATGGATAAGAACGCCAAAGAGCTGCTGATTCAGATGATAAACTACTGACATTAAAATGCTGTAAAGTGATCTGAAATTTCTCTCCACACATAGACAACTGTGCTTCTCTGTTAACAAATAATCTCTTCATTAGACTTCATGACAATAATTTTGTTTCAATCTGTATATCACAAACGTGCCTCTGCAGTAGTGGTGCAATCGAGTATTGTGGAATAAATGCCATTCAGTAACAAGGTCACAGTACTGGGAAAGCAAAGCAGTGCACTTATATGGATGACAGTCCAGCTGTACGACGCCCGGTTCTTACTTACAGATATTTATAACATTAGAAATATCCTAAGAGTACTAGATGCTGTTTCATTTAGAGGTTGTGTCAATATATATATTTTTAAACTAAATCTCCACCAGCATCCACTTTTCTTTTTTTAAAAACACACCTAAACCCAGGGCCCTTTTTCATTTAAAGGTGTAAACACTAACATAAATGAGTCAACAAGTAATAGTAAGCATGCACAGTACCTGGGCTGTGACTCTGGCTCACCTACTTTAAACCCATCTTTGATGCTAATGAGTCAAAGCTGCCACAGAAAAGCTCTACTGCTTATGTTGTGTGAACAATACAGTGTCACGGCTCACTGAACAAAACAGCGCTATTGGTATTATTAGTGGCGCGTACTTCACCTGCTATGACAAGTGAGTAATATCTGCTTTGTTCAGGGATTATTCTTCATACAAGCTGTGATTAATGCTTTTGATTAAGGTTGTACAATTTAGACCCAAATATTTGCAAGCAATTCAATTGCAAGAATGTGTCAAATACTGACTTTAGAATTAGGAAATACTACCTGAGAGCACCTGGTTAAGAGATTTATCTTCTTCAGCATCTTCTACACTCTGTTATGTTTTATGTAATCATAGCCAGACAGATATTTCACATCTGGTATTCTTTTATTTATGGTGGACGTGCTGTTTTGCTTTTTTTAAATCTGAATATTTGTGTTGTGATTTATAGAAATTAAAACTTCATAAACCCTTACCACATGCTTAATCAAGCACTTGTGTTTACAGCAACTGTGAACACTTTACATCTGGTGTCAAACTACTGTAGAACGTATTCATGAGTAACATGCCAGTACCCTGCACAAGATCAAATGCCTTTTTGCGTTCGACACACCCTCTTGGCCTTATCATATTTTATGCTCAATTAACTCAAGGTGGAGAAAAATATAAATAGAGATTAAAGAGGATTTCAGGACAAGTGCCAAGACAAACCCATCCCATCTTGCATCTCATAGGAGCACATGTATTCAGTTGGCCAAAGTGCTCAAGAACTGTCAGGAATTATCACTGTTTCAAATGCATAATCTTCCTTAGTTTAATATAAAACATAGAAACACACACCAGTATTGACTCCCACACATGATTCCACCTAATTCCAGAGGTGATGAAGAGTTCTCTGAAAACACTCAATCCATGTGGATTTAAAGTGTGGCAGGCCCAGTCTTCATGTGCTGCTAATGCTTCTGTCAGATCTGTTCTCAAGAAATCACCCAACAAGGCAGGGACAAGTCCTCACACGTCTGTGATTACACGCCTGCAGTCTGTGTTCTAGATACATTAGACAGCAGCAACATGAGAGGTGGGATTGTCAGTTTCCCTTGTTAGCACAAGGACCAATGACATTACAGACCTGGTGAAAGTATGTCCTATTGAAGTAGTCGTGTTTAACCCCTTACACAGATGAATAAATGAATAATGCTGGTTCTCAGTGTATCACAGGAGCATGAATCATTCCAGTCTTAATACAAGTACACATTTACAATTGAGCTGTGACTTTTTGCTGTTCCCCACTCATCAGCCCCTTTACTGTTGGCTGGTACAAGCCCGGTGAAGCTCTTCGTGACCCTACTTGTCTTAGTTGGTCCCCGAAGAGCCCTCTGTGTCTCTGGGCAGGGCACCATTGAGCTCGAGAAGGCTATCGATTCCCAGATACCCAAGTAAAATCTCACTCCGGCGGTGGGAAAGGTTCAGGATGTCGTCAGCCAAACACTGCGCAGAGGTGAAGCGGACCTTGTCATGATCAAACATGTCCTTAAGGTACTGCACGATTTGTTGCTGCAGGTGAAAGGAGATGGGGAAAGAAAAATGAAAGAAAATTGTAAGTAACACGGTAATATTAACCTGGAGAAATCCTGCAGAAACATGATAAGAAAGAGCAAACTGCACAAAGAAGGGTTCCATATTAGTTTGAACCCAGAAGCAACAGTGCTAACCACCGAGCTACCGTACTGCATGAAGCCAACTCAGTGGTTAGGAATGAGACACATGAATAGAAATTCACCTGTCATGGTTACTAATATGGCTAGTTAGACTGTAAAAGCTCTTGTACATAATGATGTCTGTGGCTCAGGAGGAGCTGCTCTTAAGTCTGAAAATAATGAAATTAGGTCTGACATATAGACTGTATATAAATGATGGCCTTAACCACTGTGTCATTATCCATTAGTTAGAAACCCCCGAGTCTGAAGTCTTAAGCAAAGTTTCTTTACAATGATCATCTTGGTATTCTGAAATCAGGTGTGATGAGTGAGGGTGGGCCAGACTGAAAAACTGTGGATGCTGCTCATATGGTAGTGAATTGTCATTTGAAAGGTAAATCATAACTGGCTTTAATTGTAGCTTTTGGATCTGTTCCCTCAACATTCATCTTGCTCTCTCCTAAGAAAGGAGGCAGGTCTCCCTCTAACTGGTTATACTTAGCTTTCCAAACATTTCTGACACTCTTTTCCCTTGCTTTTTTTCCCCTGAGCTCTGGGAGGTGGTGGTCACTCAGGTTCATCAGCCTCATCTCCTTCCTCATCCTCAACTCCCTCAGCAACATTTCCAGCCTCCTCACCTTCACTGTCACTGCTTGATTCTACTTCTCTGCTTGCACCTGTCTGTACTGGCAGCCATTCCTCATCACTGCTACCAGAAGCACACTCTTCCTCATTTGAGTCTGGAAACTCCTCTATTACCCTGTATGTCTGTCTTTTTGAGCCCTACAAAAAATATGGATGTCAAAAAAAACCTCAAATTACATTCTAAAAACATAAAGCAGTTGATTTACAGCCAAAAGCATTACAGGATATGAAATATATATATATTTTTTTTTTTTTTTTTTTTTTTTTTTAAACCTGCAATGGTATCTTTTTATAGAAAGTAGAAACCGAAATAGCTGAGGTGGTTGGTCTTTCTCCCTGTCTGTCGGCCATCTTGGTTTTACTGACTACTTTTTCCTATTGCAATGACCTACCAATGGGATTTTTTGTATGAAATGATGCAATAGCCTCCACTAGAGTGGACTATATGCAGCAGTGCCCAAAATTGCAGGCATATATAGAGAAAAAACACTTTTAAACAGCCGTACACTGTAGTGACCTCCATGCATGAAAGGGTTAAGCTAATGGTTTCCTTGCACAGAGGATGGTGCCTGTCTGCACTGGAATTTTTTTGAACCATGTGCTCTGTATGTTCTCACCTTAAAAATTGTGCACACTTCACTTAGGTGCTGCCTGGGTCCTAAAAATCCAAAAGCTAAAACTGGGCTCACATGTTCAGATATGGCATAGAAGTGGGAGATAAACCCATCAGGAACCTGCAGAGAGGACAAAAACAAGCTATCAGAATAAACAAAAAAATTATTAGAACTTTAAAAATTAAGCAATTAAAAAGTACTGACTCCTAAAACTAGCTTAAACTCACCATAAGAAGGCGCCTTTTGGCTTTTAGGACAGACCAGCAAGCTGTTGCCAAAGCCTACCAGAAAAAAAGAGAGAGAAAAATAAATATTTCATAGATATAGATACTGTGACAAGTTCACTGGTGGCATGCAGAGTATGTGCGTGTGTGCAACATTAACTGTTTCTTTAAAGCTGTCAGAGAGCCAGCGATTCCTCAACACAGCCACCACAGAGGAAGGAGGGCTCTCCAGGTCTTCGAATGCATCCATCAGGATGAAGTCCAGCACTATGTCGAAGAAGTTCATACAAACCACCTGCAAAGATCAGGAAACAAGGACCACATGGAACAGTTAAAGCATCATTTTATTAGCAGCAGTATTATGTTTTTAACTGCTGTGGCACCACTGTATCTTGGGACTTGGGATATGTACAGTGTTGTTGAACAGTTGTACGCATTTTATGTATTTCTTTAATCTACCATCAGTGATATGGAGTAGGCTCCTGGTTTTGTCAGTATCAGATGTATGAGCACGTGTGAACATGTCCCGCTGACAGTTTGATGCTATACCACTGATCAACAGCTGGTGACAGCAGTGTGCCAAATATTAAAGTTCTGACTCAAAGAGCTCTGAGGTGCACATGCACCTGTGTGTGTGTGCCCAAACACATTTTTGTCATGTGTTGGTTAATATCCTCCACTGCAACAATAAAAAAATAAAATAAAAATAAAGCAGTAGGTCCCTTTTAATATTTTTACTAAACAAAAAAAAAAAAACAAAGGAACAAAGAAATGACTACTCACCCCGCGTCCCTCCAGCTCCATTTTAGTGATAGGCCATGTTTCCTCTCTCTGAGTGTAAAGCAGCATGTCTTCATAGCTTTCTAGAAAACCTTTGGTGCTCTGAGTTGAAGCAAATAAATGAAAATATTACTGAGAGCTGTTCAAATATGTCAAAATAGGACAAGTTAATAACTGAGGATCCAGATGAGGACAGTTTTACCTTGTTTGCTTTTACCATTAAACCCGCAATCATTTGCTTTCCAGTCTCCATGAAAAATGTACGGTGAGTTTCATCTAACAACAGGATCTGGAAAGAAAAAAAAAAAAAGCAACACTGATAATTTGAAGTGGTGACTATTTTAGGTCTGCAGATTACATTAAAGTTGCTCATTTTCAACAGCTCCCTTCATCTTCAGCTGTGCAGTTTTCCACATATGAATTAATTTAGAAAGGCTTAGATATTTTTAGTGGAGTACCAACCAATATACTGGCTGGCCAATATTATCGACCAATTCTAGCCATTTGCTGATATATTGGTATTGGCATTTATGTGGACTGATAAATAAATAATGTAAAAAAAGGGAAGGGATGGTAGAAACACCCCCTTGATAGTGGTTAGCAACACGTGTTTGGAACATCACAAAAACCAGCTGATCAATGCGGCGCTGGACAGAGCGTAAACAAGTAACCCACGAATTGTTGGGTTACTTTAGTGATGGGCCAAAATTAATCTCTGCATAATGTCTTGATATGGAGAATAATCAGATACGGTTTCATCAAAATCCTGTAAACCATTTCTTAGATATGAAGTGGACATGAACCTTGACCTTCAACCCCAGTGACCCCGTTTATGAGCCCAACCTTGCTTTGGTCATAAGCCATCTACCCATGAAGTTTGGCGAGTGTAGGCCAAACGGTTCTCGAGTTATTAAGAAGGCACTTCAATGGACCCAGCCCACATAATCACATATGTGCCCAGCCTTTCGATGGGCATACAATAAAAATTAAACTGAAATCTTTTTCTATTCATCAGTTATCAGTGTAAGGCAGTATTTACCAGCTTCAATAATGTATTGTTCACTCCTTACAAGCTTTCCTGCTAGAGGAGAACTCAGCTCAAGGTTTAGTTATGAGGAATACAAAGGCCATAAGTGTGGACAGCATGCTGTCCTCTGCTGTTTATACAAGTCTGAATGTCTTTGCCACCTTCAGCTAGCAACAACAGCCGGTTAAGTTATAGTGCCTCTCAGAACATAGCAGTTCCCCCATTAGGAGGGGAAGATATATATATATATTTATCACTGTAAACAACTGCGATTTCAAGGCTTCAAATAGGCAAAAGAGGTTACCACAATGATCCAAACAAAGACAATGATCTGTGGGTTTGCTGAAACTAACCTGGAATGCTTGTCTCACACAGTGAAGCTTGGCAAGGAAGTCTTGGTCACTATAACATTCAAGTAATTCAGTCCTGTTAAAGCGAGAAAATGTATCCAAGTCAGACTCATACTTCTCTTGGCAGATGCACATTAGAGTATAAGATTATTTTTTATTAATACATACAAACCTCACTATGACTTTAAAATACTGAAATGTACATTTACACATCCAAAAAGCAACATAAGCATTCATTTGGAGTTATTTTTTTGGCCATCTGTCAAACTCCTGAAGAAAACATCTGGCTGTTTAGCTGCTAAATGCTTTTTGGTGTTGGACAACTAAACTGAGTTTATCAGAACTTTTAGTTAAAAGCAGCTGCTTCCAGTGCTGAGGGGGACCACAGACACGTGAGGGTGACTCATTTGGCATTATCTATAGTAATTTAATAAACAATAAGCATTTCTCAGTGCAGCTTTAAGTATATAAAGATTTTATGCTTCAGTTACCTCAGGGTCCTATAGGCCACTTTATCGTCATGGACCAGAGACAAGGCTTCTTCATATAGGGCTGCTGGCTTAAGAGGCTGATAGACCTCCCCTAGAGACATGGCATCTAACAGCTGCACATAAACACACACATACCGCAGTACACAGTTCATGTATATGAGTGAGAGACGGGTTTTTCAAGGGTCAGGAGTATACTGTGTTTTCTGCCAGTCATTGGCGAGAAGAGAAAGGGAGCTCACCTCTGCAGCCGAGAAGAAGGACTCATCAGAAGTAACAGTAGTGGCATCGTCCTCCTGCAGTCTGTGGAAACTCTCCACTTGAGGCAAGATTAGAGTTCCTTCACTTTCTGCCAAAGAAACAACACAAACTAACTCCCAGGGCCAGACATGAAGCACACACGTATAGCTGTGAGTACTGACAAAGTCCAAGATCCTAGAATCTAAATGTATGATCTCTGATTAATGATATTTCTATTGTCTGATAGGGTAACACGGAAATATTACCAAAGTCTGCCAGCACGTTGTCTGCTGGGATACTGCTCCCAAAATCCTCCTGTAGGTGATACGCTCTGTGCAGTAATGTCTCTAACTTCTCAGCAAACACTTTATTACGAGCTTCACCCTATGAAAGAAAAAAGAATCCACAGATCAAAAGTGACTTCATATTATATAATAAATAACCTGAGGATTAGCTCAACTTATTTTAGTTAAACTTAACTAGTACTGGGCCCTAGTCTAGAAAGCAGGCTCAACAGATTCAAAGTCTAACCATCAACACTGAGTTGATTAACTTAGATGGGCAACTCAGAGTTGCCAGTTCCAGAAACGCTGATTAGATTAATTTCAATCAACTCTGAACGTGTTTACGCCGAGTCAAGTGAGAAAGAAGAAAGTCATCATCAATGGTGCTCCATGACAACAGGTAAACAAAGAGCAGAGTCTCCATTTTAATCCAGTGGACTGAAGAATGTGAATGTCAGTGTGGACCATGATGTTTATCTTAAAAACAAGGTGGGAGAAAGATTTAAATTAGCTTGAGCCACTCTGTCTTCATCATGGACAGTGTAAAAGTTTGATATAAAATATACTTCAATTTTCATTAGATGAAGCTGAAATCCAAATTTTACATGTGATTTTAAAATCTGATTCTTTAAAAATCACCAGCTGTAACCAGACAGGGACAAAGTGTAGGTGACAGAAACAGAAGATAAAAATATGCAGAAACAGATCAGATACAGTTAACTGAGGATCTGTGATTTGATTCAGCTAGCAATAGACTCCAGGCAGATCTACCCTGTAGCAAGTTCTTTTTATTTAATAAAAAAAAAACAGTTTTTACAACAGTTTATGACCATTTAATTTTTTTCAATAATCATTCAGTAATTACTTAATGTATTGATGGGATGTAACAACCTCATGTAGATTTCATTATGTCTGCCAGTACTGGATAAAAAATGCTTTATAAGATTTACAGAAAAACAATGCTTTAATGTTCCCCAGTGTAACCATTTATAATATGATCTAATCTCAGCCTTCACTGATAGATGACGGGTGTCTTGCAGACATAGGAGAGATGTTTCACTGGGTTACTGTTAATAGTCAGAGTTCAGAAACAGTAACCGTTTCACATTTGACTCAAAAAAAAATAAAAAATACAGGGCAGCTTTCCAAGTCTTTTAAGGAATTTGAAGTTTTATCAGGAAAGGCAAAAGCAATAAGAACAGTCTAAGCTTTTATAGAGCTGCCTCCGTGTTGGTTGGCTAGATTTGAGACATTTCAGTATCGTTTTGGAAAGTTGAGCCATTTTGAATAAAGTATAGTGATCATGTCAGGACAAAATAAGCCACTATGAATGATTCAAAACTGATCTGGACAGGGTGAGCTGAGAAGTGACTGGGCCTGAGCTCATCTGAATCCATGATCCTTATACATTATGGAGCTGTCCCACCGTGCAAGTGGATTCCAATGCAATGACTCCAGTCACTTAAAGTCATTTCAGCTTCATCTTCACTCAAATATAATCTCCAAGACCCCAACCACGACAGCCATTTTTCCATCAGTGTGACCAATGACTGCTCATTGATGCTATGAGTCTAAAGCTTTATACAGAGAAGAAACTCTTACCCCAGTAACTGAGTCTCAGTTTAAGTTAACCATATGCCTCCGAACGTGTCGAATGCGACACAGCGTACTCCAAAAGTGCCGCCGTTCGTGGACTCCCAGCAAAAAATACTGTAATACCCCTATACGGCTGTGTAGTGTAATTTCTGAGCTTTCAGGAACCATTTGAATTTTTCCGAAAGGACAAATGGTCCCAGAGTTACGGTAAACAGCCAGCTAACCAAAGTTCCTTTGATCAACTGACTTGGCGTTGATACGCTACATCTTAACCAGCTGTTCGTGGCTAGTAAGGGCAGGAAACCAGCACTTCAGCGGCAATCGCCTGGAGTTAAAGGATTAGAAAACCCGGAGTCTCCCTCATCTTATGGTTAACAAACTCAGAACCACAGCGTAGCGTGCTTCCTGGAATAGGCCCCTGGGCTATGCATGGGAAAACACCAGAAGACAGTACTGTACTTGATTTAGAAGATATTCCACCACAAACTGGTAATAACAGTTCGATGATTACCATGGCAAAGTCTCCACATGTTGCTCCCTGCAGAGAGAGGCTGTTGTTGCTGGATGTTGAGTGGGGTTGATGGCGAATATTCAGGGCCCGTTCCCACTTTCGCAGAGCCTCCTCAAACAGCTCCATGCCTAGCAGAAAGAGAAATTAGATCACAACATTGTCTTCAGGTATTCCTTGTCTTACATGTAGCACACAACAGTTCATTACACACATGGGTTCAAATTGGACTTTACACAAACTAAAATCTGTTCAATGTCGGGTCCAGCTCATTGAAACATTTGATTAGTCACATAAAGCTCCCCAGGTTATTAAAAGAGAAATGCTCTGCTGTTTTGTAATTATAGATAGTTTGTGTCTTAATGTCAGCATAAAATAGTGACAGAAGCTTTAAAAGCTCCAGAGACTAAAGGTGGCTTTACGCTATTTTTTATTTAAAAAAAAAAAACATGAAGCGTTTTAGTGAATATTTACCCATTAAGTAGAGATTCTCTGCATTAGCGTCCTCTACTGCCCCTGACTCTTCCACCACAGGCTCTGCATCCCAGGGGGTGGATGGATTGGCAGACTGATTTGGAGAGCTTGGGACTCGCATCTATGCCAGAAAGGTGCGCACAAACACATACACACACAAAGATGGTGGAAACAAGACAAAAACCCAAACCAAAACAAACAAACACTACAGGTATGAAACTTACGGACGCCAGGCTGTGTGATGAACTTGAATGTTTACTTGGAGCCAGGGAAGAAATTCCACTCATGGTGTCATTGCTTCGAGTACTGGGACTCATCACCTGTCGGCCAGTAAACGGGCCTGTCCCAAAAGAACAGCATTTCCTCATTGAATGTTTCTAGGCGCACACTGATGAAAGAAACTACATACCACCCAAACTCAAAACATTCTGTCATTCACACCTCTCTTTAATGATGAAGGTCGTCCTGTCTTCATGAGTGACTCTGGTATTCCCACTGTCTTCTGCCCATCCTTCTCTTGTGTTCCCTGCTTCCTCTTCCTTCCTCGCCTTTTTAACTGATGAGCAGTGAGAGCTAGAGCTACACTGCCCAGCGCTGTGGCAAACAGTACCTTCTTCAAGCTTGGTGTAAGCCTTAGCTGGGAAAATATGGACTGAAAGCAGGAAAAGCAGTGAAGATACAGCCAAATATGAAACATTAGCTGAAAGACACACCAATATTAGTCTGCACAAGAAAATGATTCATATTTAACTACACTCTGTGTGTGCATATGTACAAAGGGGTTTACCTGCCCAAATGTGGAATAGAGAAAGACAGGTATCTCCGCTACAGTCATGGCCAAAGCCTGGGCGATGGACATCCCTTCTCCTCGTTTCATTGACATCTCAGTAATCAAAATGCCTTCAGGCCACAGCTCCCTCACATTCAGCCAAAATGGGGTTTCCCCTCTGGTCTGAGATCAGCCAGCTCAGGACTTGATGATGAACCATCCGTAATTAACCATGGGCATACAATCTCTCCCATCCAGTGACTGACTGTAGTCTGGTTATTCTACAACAGATTGGACACAAGTTTTGAAAGTACTTGAGTGTATGTGCTTTTAACTGCACAGCCATTATAACTGCAGGTATGAGTAAACACATTTATCAGCGAACCACCCTCCAGACACAGATTTATCTCGTACCGGTTTATGGTTTTACCTGGGGAAACAAGCTGGGAGCAGAGCAGCTTGACACTCTGCCAGCACCTACTTACCCATTCTAGAGTGTCTGGTATGCAAATAGGGCACAAGCACGCCCTGCAACCTACTGTACCAGACATTCAGTAGCTGCAGCTTCAACCTAAGAAACTGGGTGACTTTCTCTGTCTTTGAAGCAAACTGGTTTACAGAGAGCACAACCACAGTCCAGGCAGGCTGAAGTTACTGATAACAAGACTGCTATTTGGGGGAAAAAATATATAACTATAAGATGAAGCAAAAGCTAGCAGTTAGCCCGGCCAGGAAGCTAAAACCAGTAATTGCCTCTGACACAAATTTTTTAAAACTTGCTCATAAATTCCAAGGCAGGGTTTGGGTCTGACTTTAAAGCTCGTGCCAAAGACAGCCAAAAATCAGCACTAGCGAGGATGAAACAGCCTTTACAGAGGTGTACACGCTAACGTTAGCTAGCTTATTCGGCTAGCCTCATCTGTCATTCCACATCATAGCATCACCAGGTCAGCCTGGCCTCAGAGCCCTGAGCTGACACCTCACAGGCTTCAAGGCGGCTTTGTGTACACCTTCGCCAGAGGCTCAACTAATAACATAATCCCTACATAGGTACATACCGTGATCATCCGAGGCGTCAAGGAAGGACATTCCCGTGTCACAGTCAGTGAAAGTCGCCCTACGTAGTAAACGCGAGAATACAGACAAGGACACCAGCCAGTCGAGTGAGGTGTGAAGACGTTTACCTTTTTCTTGACCAATCGGATGAAGGGTAGGCGGGGCAAAAACTTTTACAATACAATCGGTTCCAATTGGTTCTTGAATTTTCGTCATTCTATCCTGGCAAACAAACAAACAAAAAAACAAAAACAAAAAACAAAACAGAAGCTAATCGCTTCTAGAAACTTTGTGGCGGTGTATATGCCTGGTAATTAGAAATAGCGGTAAAGCGATATAAATGAGTTACGTTTGGGGAAGTCCAGCGAATTATTAAATAAGTGCATGCTTAAGACCATAACAATGAAGTCAGGCTACTCGAGTAGTATAGCAAGCAAAACTCTGAGGAAGGTCGTAGTTTAACTATCTGAAATAATGTTTATAAATTACTGACTTCTATTTAGGGAAGGTGAATTTACGAGGAGTACTTGAACGCAAGCATTGGCTGCCACTGATCGTAAAGGTAACTAAAGCAGAGAAATCTGTTTCCGGTTTGGGCATGTATCTTTCAGAATAAACGTGCGATTTCCTTCCAATATTGTCATAATAATTTAGTGCAGGGATCCTCAGATACAGGCCTCGAGGGCCGGTGTCCTGCAACTTTTAGATGTGTCTCTGCTTCAACACACCTGAGTCAAATATAGATGTCATTAGCAGGAGAACTTGACTAAATACTGAGGAGGTAATTCAGCCATTTGATTCAGGTATGTTGGATCAGGGACACATCTAAAAGCTGCAGGACACCGGCCCTCGAGGCCTGATCTAGTGTATTAATATCACTGTATTGATTAAAAACACGATTGTATTTTTAATTAGGCTCAAACTTAAAGGTCCTTTCTAGTAAGTAATGTTTTTCTTATCACAGTTCTTGCGTGGCCTATTAATTTGGAACATCACTATTTATACAGTATAGATTATGTGACTGTGCGGATATTTTAAACTATTCAAAAAGATCTCAAGATACACAAATATAAGATGGCAGAGCAGATAATCGCGTCATTGGGAGCGCATGTTATGCTGTTTGTTCAGGTGATACTTTGTTGTGAAAACCTCGCTCCGGAAGCCTTATTCTGTATAGCGGGACAATGTTTCCATTTACAAGGCGTGTCCTAGGAATTGTTTATAGGGTACTGTGTCAACACAGCGGGGGACGAAACCGGCAGCTGCACAAATTTCGGAAGTTAGCTGATGTAAACGTTCTGTAAATTACACGTGAATAATTTGGTCGGCTAAGGGATGAAAACAAACGTAACCGCGGAAAGAAAAGGATACCGGATTTGACAGATTTAAGACAATTAAATATCCCTTGATATGGACCCTCTATCATGAATCGATGGTCGCTGGGCACGTCTCTCTCAGGTCGACTTGAAAAATGAATGCCTTCTGGCCTCAAAGGCCTTGATATGAAAGTTCTGGTAAGAATCAATCAGGTATTTAATGTATATCGGATGGGTGATCAATATGTGTACGGAGTTGAACTACCCTAACCTTTCCCACGGGTTTTCAGTCCATGCAGATGCTCCGCTGGCTTTGTCTGCTCACCCTGAGCCTTCCTCTGTTGTTTTGGGTTGGACATGTGATCACAAGGGACGGTCCACCACCTCCTGCGCGCAGGAAAGGACTCAGGGGCTACACGAGAATCAGTCCCGGCAGGATGGGCCAGGTGAGAGGCTCAAAAGATACAGGGTGGGGTTACACAAATAGAGCTTACAAAGCTCTGAGGTGAGTTAGGAGCATCATTACCAACAAGACATGCTTGAACTTGATTTCATCCATTTTTAGATGAGCCCAAAACAAAGCCTTTTGAAAGCATTCTGTAATTCTGATGGCATAACAACTGAGCTATAACAATGCAGTTATTCATTTGTGTGAAACCACAACCCAATGATTTCTTATCTTGCCCGATTTCTTATCTTTTCTCTCAACAGATATTGGACATGAACTGTAGTCAGTGTGCTTTGGTCTCCAGCTCCGGTCAGATGCTCGGAGCAGGTGCTGGAAAGGAGATAGACAAAACTGATTGTGTGATCCGGATGAATAATGCTCCCACAGAGGGGTTTGAGAAGGACGTTGGGAGCCGCACAAGTGTTCGAGTTGTGTCTCACACCAGCGTTCCCCTGTTGGTAAAAAATGAGCAGGATTATTTCCAGCAGTCGGCAGACACCACATATGTGTTCTGGGGTCCTGAAAGAAACATGAGGCAAGATGGCAAAGGACACATTTTCAACGCCCTCCTGAAAATGGCAAAAAAGTATTCAAATGTCCGAATGTATGCTGTGACAAAAGACAAGATTGAGTACTGTGACGGAGTGTTTCAGAACGAAACTGGGAAAAACAGGTACAGCATGAGTTTAACACATCAATAAATAATTCAGTAAATAGAAAGTATAACTGTTTACAAACAATCACACCATTACATTGAAGTCCCAATAGGAACTTAAAGTCAGCTGATGTGACTCTTTAACTCAAAAATTTAAAGGTGAACATATAATTTACCCATTTCAGCCTTAAATAAATCCAGTTAAATTTTCATGCCTTAGTTATTGTAAATTCTTGTGTTCGAACAGTTTAAGACTTTCCAAAAATCCACAATCAACAGAATGTGAAAAGGCAACTTTTATGTCCAAAAATGTCAGCGTTGAGTAGATATCAGCTGAAGCTGAGCTTGAGCTGTGCTCTCTGTAATACCAATTTGTACCACAAGATGGTGCAGCTAGTCAGTGTGACCTTTATTTAATCAATTTACAGTGACAGTCTGGCAAAAGGCTGGAGGCCTCTTGAGGAAATGAGGGTAGCAAAAAAGAATACGGTGGGGGAAATAATTATTTGATCCCCTGCTGAATTTGTCCGTTTGCTCACAAAGAAATGAACAGTCTCTTATTTTTATGCTAGTTTCGTTTTACTGAAGAGAGACAGAATAGCAACCAAAAATCCAGAAAAAACACATTATATAAAAGTTATAAACTCATTTGCATGCCATTAAGTGAAATAGATATTTGATCCTCAAGCATGACTTAGTCCTTGGTAGAGAAACCCTTGATGGCAGCACAGCAGTAAGATTTTCTTGTAGTCACCAGATTTGTACACATCTCAGGAGGGATTGCAGCCCACTGCTCTTTGGAGAAACTCTTTAAATCCTTTGGGTTTCTTGGCTGCTGCTCAGCAACTCGAAGGTTCAGCTCCCTCTGCAGATTTTCTATTGGATTGTGGTCTGGAGACTGGCTAGGCCACTCCATGACCTTAATGAGATTCTTTTTTAGCAACCCCTTTGTTGCCTTGTCAGTATGTTTTGGGTTGTTGTCATGCTGGAAGACCTATCCATGACCCAACTTCAGTGTTCTGAGTGAGGGAAGGAAGTTCTTGTACATGGTCCTGTCCATTGGCCCCGCAGTGCGGTGAAGTCATCCTGTACCAGGATAGCAGACAAACAGCCCCTAAGCATAATGTTTCCACCTCCATGCTTTGGATCATACTCAGCAGTTCTCCTCCTCCAAACACAGTGGGTGGAGTTGATGACAAAAAGCTTGATTTTGGTTTCATCTGACCACAGCACTTTCTCCCAAGCTTTCTCTGAAGCATTTAGATGTTCACTGGCAAACTTAAGATGGGCCTGTGCATGTGCCTTCTTGAGCAGGGGGTGCTTGCAGGCGCTGCAAGATTTCAATCCATTACGATGTAGTGTGTTACCAAAGCTGTTCTTGGTGTCTATGGTCACAGCTGCCTTCAGATCATTAACAAGCTCCTCCTGGGTAGTTTTGGGCTGATCCGCCACCTTCCTCATGATCATCCTCACCCCATGAGGCAAGATCTTACTTGGAGCTCCAGACTGAGGGCGATTGATGGTCATTTTATATTTCTTCCATTTCTGAATAATTGCACCAACAGTTGTCACCTCCTTACCAAGCTTCTTGCTGATGGTCTTGTAGCTCATTGCAGCCTTGTGCAGGTCTTTGACAGCTCTTTGGTCTTGCCCACGGTGGTTGAGAGGTTGGAATGGAAGAAACTGATTCTGTGGACAGATGTGCTTTATACACATAATAAGTTGAGATCAGAAGTATCTGTAAGTGATTGATTAATTGATTGCAATCTGTGTGCCATGTGGGCAAATAGCCAATCTGTGGGAGCCAAAATAATCAAATTCATATTTCAATCAATGACATGCAAATCACTTTTTTTTTTCTGGATTTTTGATTGATATTCTGTCTTTCTCCACTGAAATGAAACTATCATAAAAATTAGAGACCATTCATTTCTTTGGAAGTGAGCAAACTGACAAATTCTGACAAATAATTATTTCCCCCACTTTTAAACAGCAGCACATCCATAAAGGTTTGAACACAGCTGCTGGTGGTGAAAATTTTAATTCAAACGTGCCAAAGGTAATTGCAAAATGCACCTTTAAAACCCTAATTTGACCATTATAATTGCCTGTGCTCCCTTTATAATAAAATACTTTACTCTGAAACCACACTGTGTATAGGATCATTTGCATTCATCAAGCATTTACTTGGGAACTGCTAAAATTCTAAATGTAAAATTCTACTTTCATGAAGTTTAAAAACTTCATATAAATTGATAAAGTTTTTGTTGACAGGTGACAGCTTGGTGTACCTTACTGTATTATATTGAAAATCCTAGTAATTTCTCCCCTTTGTGCATATTAATGTAGTGTACAGTGCAGTCCTATACATTACCACCACCATCTAGAAAACTCTGTATTAAACATCCCAGCTGTCATAGGGCGAGAGGCGGGGTACACCCTGAACAGGTCGCCAGCCTGTTGCAGAGCCAACACAGAGTGACAGACAACCTTTCACTCTCACATTCACGCACTCATTCACACCTATGGGCAATTTAGATTAACCAATTAACCTAACCCCAGTAAGTGCATGTCTTTGGAATGTGGGAGGAAACCGGAGTACCCGGAGGAAACCCACGCAAGCACGGGGAGAACATGCAAACTCCACACAGAGAGAGGGAGAGGCCAAGGTGGAATCGAACCCAGGCCTTCCAGATGGTATTCTAACTGTGAGGCAGCAGTGTTAACCACTGCGCCACTGTGCTGCCCTGTATTAAACATAAAAAAACAAAAAGACTTTTTGACACCATCAGAAAGTCTAAGTGTGTAAGCGTTGTAGAAGGAGAATTCTGTATTATACCTCATTATAAGCGTTCCTAATAAAGTTGCAGGTAAGTGTATGAGTATACGGTGTATCTGATGTGTAGTTGATGACTGGTGCCAGTTTTAGGATTTATTTTTGAATTTGTAAGAATTTGAAAGACTTTTTTTGTAAGAATAAATATTTGGTGCATCTCAGAATGAAAACTGGGGCGTTTCTCAGCACTGGATTCTTCACAATGATTCTGGCCATAGAAATGTGTGACAGCATCCATGTTTATGGAATGATTGATGATAGCTACTGCAGGTGAGACATTTATGATCTATTCTCAAGCTCAATCTTTATTTTTTTATATATATATATATATATATATATATATATATATAAACACACAGACAGTTGAGTACCTTTAGTGACCCTGTGCCTCTCTCTTGCCAACAGCCGAGCCAATCACAGTGTTGTTCCCTACCATTATTATGAACAAAACAGAATCAATGAGTGCAAGATGTACAAGGTCCACGAGCACAGCCAACGCGGAGGCCATCGCTTCATCACTGAGAAAGCCATCTATGCCAAATGGGCAACACACCACAGGATTGAGTTCAAACACCCCACTTGGAGCTGAACATTTCTCTGACGTATAAACATAGATTGGAATGACTACAGGTCATTAAAATACAAGACTGTAAATTAAAACCAGTCAATACCATAGCTGCTTTTAGCTTCTTTATAACTGTGCCTTCACTTTTGCTCTTATTCTGTAGTGTTTTACTTTATGCTTCAATCTGTAATGTAAAGCTGCAGTATGTACATTTCCTGTGAGACAGAAAATACATTATAATTATATACATAGACTGTATATAAAAGATATACGTAGCTTAAAAGCCACTGTCCCTTAAACCTGCTTCAATTCAAATGGCCAGCAGGGGGCAACTCATCTGATTTTTAAAGAAAACAGCCCCTCTACTCCCGTCCCTGTCACCTCAAACACATTCCTAATAAGTCTGTGGTCTCAGTTGCCAGTTTCAAGTCTTACTGAATACAACGTGATGTTCCTTTTATGAATTGTATTCCCTGCTTAGAGTCAAAATGAACAGTGATCGGGGTATTCTTTACCTTTTGGTTGACAAGTCACTGCTATTTGAGCATACACTGTCCCTCAACTTCTCATTCAGAACCCCCCACCCGGAACATTTGTGAGGTCAGACACTGATGTTGGATGAGAAAGCCTGGCTCACAGTCGCCGCTCTAATTCATCCCAGAGGTGTTCTGTCGGGTTGAGGTTAGGACTCTGTGCAGGCCAGTCAAGTTCTTCCACACCAAACTCTCTCATCCATGTCTTTATGGACCTGCTTTGTGCACTGGTGCGCAGTCATGTTGGAACAGGAAGGGGCCATCCCCAAACTGTTCCCGCAAAGTTGGGAACATGAAATTGTCCAAAAGTCTTGGTATGCTGAAGCATTAAGAGTTCCTTTCACTGGAACTAAGGGGCCGAGCCCAACTCCTGAAAAACAACCCCACACCATAATCTCCCCCCCCCCTCCACCAAACTTTATGCTCGGCACATTGCAGTCAGACAAGCACCATTCCCCTGGCAACCGCCAAACCTAGACTCCTCCATCAGATGCCAGATGAAGAAGTGTGATTCTTCATTCCAGAAAACATGTCTCCACTGCTTTCGAGTCCAGTAGCAGTGTGCTTTACACCACTGCATCTGATGCTTTGCATTGCACTTGGTGATGTAAGGCTTGGGTGCAGCTGCTCAGCCATGGAAACCCATTCAATGAAGTTCTCTACGCACTGTTCTTGAGCTAATCTGAAGGCCACATAAAGTCTGTAGCCTCAGCATCAGCTGACCCCGCTCTACCATTTTACATGACCTATCACTTTGTGGCTGAATTGCTGTTGTTTCTAATCACTTGCACTTTGTTATAATGCCATTAACAGCTGACTGTGAAATATTTAGTAGTGAGGAAATTTCATGACTGGACTTGCTGCATAGGTAGCATCCTATCTCTGTACCACGCTGGAACTCACTGAGCTCCTGAGAGCGACCCGTTCTTTTACCAGTGTTTGTAGAAGCAGTCTGCATGCCTAGGTGCTTGGTTTATACGCCTGTGGCCACGGAAGTGACTGGAACACCTGAATCCAATGATTTGGATGGGTGTGTGAATACTTTTGGCAATATAGTGTATTTTGCTGCCTGTTACCATTAAAAACATAGCACTGCCTTTTCAGTTGCCTAATGCTTGTTTGGTGGCTTATGCCAGAGACTGCATCAGTATTTGCACTATTGAGGAAGTGTTTTACTACAAATATGAATTGTTTACAAGTTCATCTGTATTAAAAATTGTGATTTAGCAGCCAGAGTTCATGTATATAGGGAATATTAAAAAGTAAAAACTTGGCAAAAACTTGAATGTAAACGCTGATCACTGTGAGGTGTCAACATGAATAAATCTGCTGTAGAACACATTCTGTTTGTGTGCGCGAGTTTAGCTTTGAGAGTGAGACTGTGTCCCTATTTGATTACATGAATTTATGTTTTCAGTTAAACACTTTGCACATTCTTTGTCTACCCTCACTTCTTTCACTAATACCTGATTAGACAGTGAGCTTGTGGAAATGGTAGGTGATCGGTTCTCACCTGTAAGCTTTCTTTGCATGTTAACGAAAGCCAACATCAAACTGGGCAGGGCTGTACTAGAAAAGACATCTTTACACATTATATGTGCCTAATTGTTCTTTTAAAACTCTATATATTTTGTTAATACTCATTTGATTAACACTTTTTTTAAATGGATGATAATCTACATACAGTGCCTTCCATATTTACTGGAATAAAGACATGAATTTTTTGCCCTTGTACACCACCACAGTTTTGCAGCACTTGGCTGAATCTGAGCAGAGAGTATGGCCCTGTACATGTCACAATTCATCCTGCTGTTTCTCTCAGCAGTCACATCATTAATTAAAGCCGCAAGCGGCGATGAGCGGGCCCTCGCACCCGGCGCGCGTCGACCCCTGGCGCGCTCCAGCCAAGCCGCGCGTCGACCCGTGGCACGCTCCAGCCGAACCGCGCTCGGAGGTTCTTGCAGACGAGAGAGTAGCTGGCTCACCCGGCTGCTGACGGCTCAGCAGGCTAGCCGTACTTCGCGTCGATCGTCTCCCGCTTCCACTAGGTGGCGTCGGTGAGTGCCCACTAATTAATATGTCACAATGCTCTATGTAATGCCTGCAGCCATCAATGAAACTGTAATGACCATAGGATGATGAGTATCAGTGTCCTACTGATTTCCTGTTGCCACTAGGTGGCGTTATGAGTGTGAAACAAAGCTGATAGAGGGGTGTGTCCGGTCTCCCTTACCCTCCCATTAAGCCTGTGAAGTTTGAGGCAGATCGGACAATGTATGTCAGAGATGTAACAATTTGGTGCACTGTGGTATATGAGTAAAATCCCACATTTAGAGGGTTGCTACGGCAACACCGTTCAATATTCTACAAAACCATGAATATCTTTTGATGGGCTACTTGTGTAGATGATCTGGAGCCATTTTGGTGTGACTGGATGAAAAGCTGTAGTAGAAGATGATTCAAATAGCAGGCCTGAAAAATGTGAAAAATGCTGCAAAAATGACACCTTAATTAGAACATGTCAGGCTTCCTGTTGGATTTCGGCTATCGGTCCAAGAGACTTTTTTGTACGTGTTAGGATGTTACTTCAGCATGCACGATTTCAGGTACACAGACCAAGCACTGCCCTGGGGCTGATGTTTAGAACCTATCTGGGCCTGAAATGGAAAAAAAGTCCAAATTCAGAGGGTTGCTACGGCAACACCGTTCAATATTCTACAAAACCATGAATATCTTTTGATGGGCTACTTGTGTGGATGATCTGGAGCCATTTTGGTCTCACTGGGTCAAATGCCCTAGGAGGAGTTGAGGCAAAAAGGCCTGAAAAAGGCGAAAAATGCTGCAAAAATGACACTTTAAAGTAAACGTGGCTGACTTCCTGTTGGGTTTGGGCTATCGGTCCAAGAGAGTTTTTTGTAGATGTTAGCATCTTACATCAGCAGGCACATTTTCAGGTACATAGAGAAAGCACAGCCCAGGGGCTGATGTTTAGAATCTCTGTGAATTTGAAATTGAAAAAAGTCCAAATTCAGAGGGTTGCCATGGCAACACCGTTCAATATTCTACAAAACCCTGAATAACTTTTGATGGGCTACTTGTGTAGATGATCTGGAGCCAATTTGGTGTCACTGGGTGAAATGCCCTAGGACAAGTTCGTTCAAATAGCAGGCGTGGAAATCGCAAAAATTGACACCTTCAATTGAAGATGGCCGACTTCCTGTAGGGTTTAGGGTATGGGTCCAAGAGACTTTTTTGTACGTCTTAGTATGTTACATGAGCATGTACATTTTCATACATGTAGATAAAACGTAGCTCCGGGGCTACTCAAAAAACTTGCTATTTTAAGATATTCCGAGCTGCCACTAGGCGGCGCTGTAACGTTTATGGACTTTATGCATATGAGTGTGTTCAGGGCAGCATGCTTATCACACCACTGAAGTTTGAGCCAGATTGGGCAAGTTGGCTTTGAGTTACAGCCATTTTTGTGTTCATGGCGAATCATCGAACTTTGCCGTCCCATAAGGGTCACGCCCTTTTGTCAAAAACTCACAGTTTTGAAAACACAGTAAGTCCAACTTCTTAAGGCTTTCCAGGTGAAATTTGAGATGGTTCTGCTAAACCACCTTGGAGCTGGACCTCCAAGTGTAAAATATGACATTTCCTGTTCCCACTAGGTGGCGCTGCGACTGATATTAAATATTGTCATATGTATGTGTTCAGGGGGGCACCCTCATCCTACTGGAGAAGTTTGATGCACATTGGATCATGTAGGTATGAATGAGAGGCAATCAAAATTTCATGGCGAATGATCAAAGTTCAAAGGGGCATAAGGACCCCTCCCCCTTGGCAAAAACTCACCATTTTCGAGATTTAGATTCCCCTGGGGGTGTAGGTTAGACAAACCAAATATGAAGATGATAACGTCTAAAACCTCTGAGTTATTAGAAAAAGTGTGAGGGCTGCAAATCGCCAAATTTGCATAATTAATTCAAAATGGCGGACTTCCTGTTGGGTTTAGGGCATGGCTCCAAGAGGATTTTTTGTGCGCCTGGACATGATATACATGTGTATGAAGTTTCATTCATGTACGTGAAACACAGCGGTGGGGCTCCAGTTTAGGGGGCGCTAGCGAGCCATTTGGGCGCGCCCTTGCCCGAGCCCATTAAAATACTTAAATTTTCACCAGGTGTGACGCATGTGCAAAGTTTCATGAGTTTTTGAATATGATAAAGCCCCCAAAAAGCCAATTCATTTGCCTGAATAATAATAAAAAAAATAATAATAATAATAATAAACGAAGCAATTACAATAGGGCCTTCGCACAGTTCGTGCTCGGGCCCTAATAAATCCCAGTGGCCTGGTTCCACTGGCAGCCATATATGCCCGTCCCATAATGGTGCTTCCACCATGTTAGACAGATAATGCAGTATGCTGTGGCTCACCAGCCGTTTCTCGCTTTCTCCATACATTTCTCTTCCCATCATTCTGGTATGAGTTAACCTTGATGTCATCTGCCCAAAAATGTATGTATTTTTTGGTCTTTCAGGCCTTTTGATGTTGCCGAGCTGCTCAGTGTGTTCCTTCTTTTTTATTAATGCACCAGATTGTTGATGTGGCCTCTCAGAAAATCTTTGCTGTGTCTCTGACAGGTTTATTTGGGTTCATCCCAACGCTTTGAATCAACTTTAGATATTACATCTGCTTCATTTGTCATGAAATCAGAAGGGAGCAGGCCTCACCTGGCCATGAAACTGCTTGTCAGTCAGTTGTCACATTACTTTTGAACCTCTGAAAATGAGACTATGTATTAAAATGTTTTTTTGTTAAACTCCTTGAAATTAAAGCTGAAAGTCTGCACTTCACTCACATATTGAGCATTTGATTTACAATCCTCTCCTGTGGTGTTCAGAGGCAAAACTACAAAAATCGTGTCTTTGTTTCAATAATTATGGAGGGTGTGATGGTGGGCATTAAAGTGTCAAAGAGGAACTTTCTTTGTTAAACTGAGACTAAACTGAAAGACTGTGGAAACTAGTTCAGCTGTGCCCAGCTTAATAATCAACACAAAACCACAGCTAACAGAAGTCCTGTCAAAGGCTTTTTAGCATTTCTTTCAGAGGGCAGTTGTCTCTATGCCAGTACGCAGGGAAATCAGGTCAAATTCCTTACTTGGGCTAAGACATACCAGCTGGAGATTACAGGAAACAGGTTTTTGGCAGTTAAAAGCATGGAAATATATAAGGAAATGAACAGCCCACACAATGAGGAAGTCACTTAAGGTCCTGTCCCAGAGTTTTCTGTAGAGGTGTGTTCCTTGGTATTTCTGTAAACAATGAGTTCCCAGAGACACAGATTTCATATGGGGAGGCATTCCAATCAAGGGACATCTATGAGGTTTGACCTTTGTACAGGTACCAAGTAAGGGAGGGTCAGTGATTAAAGAGGACGTGATTGACGTGAATAAAGAGGAAAAACACACTAGGATGTTTAAAACTGTCTCTAGCACCTGATCAACAAAGTTTTCAGTAACAAGAAGTGTATTCTGTTAATAGGAACTGTTTCATTGTGAAAGTAAAGTGTTGGTTAAGCAGCAATAAGATGTGTATTTACAGTTGTGGTCAGAAATTTACATACACTCATCACGAGCATGAATATCATGGTAATTTTGGGATTTTAATGATTTCTTTGAACTGTTCTTTTTCCAGGGTGGAATGATTCAACAGCATAGATGTATAGCATAGACATTTAAAAAAACAAGAATTGGGTGCACACGTTTATTTTGGATTTTCTGTAATCCACAAAAGGTCAAAAGTATACACACAGGCTCAAATACATACGCTCAGTTAAATCTTTTAATATGTGGTGCTTAAGGTTTCTTTTTACAATGCCATTTTCTTATTAGTGATCTTGACTGACTACAACTGGTAGTTTCTCTTTGCCAGCATAAACAGGATTTGTTTGACAGAACTCATTGGACTGACCATTACTCAGAACAATGGGAAAGTCCAAGAACTCAGTAAAGCTCATTGAAGTTGGGAAAGTCTCTTGAAGACATTGGTGTTCAGATGTTCTTTCAGACTTTGGCAAAGTCTGAAAGAAGACCCAGACTGTCACCCTCAGATGAAAGGAAAGTGGTTAGGATGTTCAGGAACACCTGAGGAACCACTGAGGCTCAACTGGAGACTGATGGAAGACAAGCATCACTGCCAACAGTGAAGTGAGTTTACATCAGCACGGACTGAGAGGGTGCTCCAAAATCAACACCTTTGAGCTTGACTGAAATTTGCAGCTGCTCACATGGACAAGCCAAAAGGTTTATGGTCAGATTGAACTATTTTGCCTGAATGACAGGCAGTGTGTTCAGACTAGTAAAGCAGGCTAACGTTAAGCTTCTGGAACGGCCTTCCCAAAGCCTCAACATTTTATCCACAACATAACGCAGATAGCATGTCAAATGTTTACAAACTGAAAAAATATACCATTTTAAGGAAAATCTTAAATCATTTTGAATTTGATGGCAGCAACATGTCTTAAAAGGTTAGGACAGGGCCAAGTTTATCACTGTATAACATCCCCTCTTCTTTTAACAACCATCTGTGAATATGAGGAGACCAGCTGCTGGACTTTTGGGAGAGGAATTTTGTCCCATTCTTGTTTGATATGGGATTCTGGTTGCTCACCAGTCCTGGATCTTCTTTGTCATGTTTTTCATTCCATAGTTATGTCCAGATTATATGTTCAGCATAAGATAGCCAGGTAAAAAGAGAACCACAGAAAACTCCGACTTTATGGACACGTAGCTCACTAAGCCATTACTCTGGATTTGTCGTGCACCCCCTTTGGGACTCCAGGGATCAGAGTTATTATAGTTTGCATCTTCTATTTAGTTTTTATTGTTATTTTGTCTTAATTTTTTTTTTTTTTTTTTTACTTAGTTTCCAGAGTGGATGTACTTGTTTCAGTTCAGTTTTTATTGTTAATCATTTAGTTTTAGTTTGGTCAGTCATTTTTGTTATTTTAAGTCTATTTGTCAGGGGCAAGATTTAGGAAGCTTGGGGCAGATATTATAATACAAACACATCACTCTTTAAAGGCAGATGACTCACAGTCATGCAGACTCAGGTCTCAAAAAAACATATGCAGCAAAACCTCACCAGGCAGGCTGCAGTGACAAATCTGACCAAAATAACAAAGACTAGAACTAAGGACATTTCATGTAGCCATTTTTTTTTTTAATTGTTTTTGGTTACTGTTGTAGTTTTTATTTTAGTTGACATCAGTTTCAAAATGTTTTAAACACATAATTTTAGTTAAGTTTTAGTTAACTATAACAACGTTGCTTGTGCTGTCTGCATTACTTAGCTGCCTTCACACAGCGTCATTTTCATTTTATTCTGATTTACCATAATGTCACCCCATATTAATTTAAAAAAGCTAAAACTAGGTCATATTAAGCTAAAACTGAATGTTTACAAATAATTGCAGCAGGAAATCCCACTCTGGAGACTAAGTGAACCTAAAATGAATTGAAAACAATAACTCAAAACCTAAAAGGACTATAAAACTATAAAAACTCCCATGATGACGGGATAGAAGACTTCAGAAAAGCGTCTGTTCCTGCAGTGTTGAATTCTGTAGAATTAAAATCGGGGAATCGTTCTTCAATGCGTGGGACGGAAGTTGGCGGTTAAAACAGGGGTTAAAAATGCTGTGCATGACCCTGAACACTGCTGTAGGAAAACTTGTTTATGAGCTGAGGAAAGCGCTTCTGCAGCTGCAGCTGCGCTCGCTGCGCTGCACACGCGCAGGCAGATGAGAGGCGGACGGGGGTGATGACGTCAGCAAATGGTGCAGGAAGATGGGGGACGAGAGAGATGAAGGAGAACATAAACCGAGGCCAAACAGACCATGAAAAGGTAAAAACCCGCATATGTGCGGGCGCACGTTAACGCGCTTTCACGCGTCGACTTAATTAATATGTTAATACCATTAACGGGATGTTGCTTTTTAGGAAAGCCTCTGGAGCTCAGCGGTAAGCGGGCGGGTGCTCAAGATGGTGCAGTTATATCAAAATATGTGATGCAATTGCCTTCCTTTTGTACCCTTACAACATTTGATAAATGTAAAATAAAGTGAACCAAGCTTTTATTTCTAACCCGGCCAGGATATAAGCTGTACTCCTGTTGATACATGGCTATGTACTTGATGATATCATAAATGACGCGGTTTAAATGAAGTGAGAATTTCCGTTTATGCTCACTACAGTGCACCTGTTCATGTCTGCAGGTATGATGACAGACAGTCGCAGTCCGTGTGCTGGAACTGATCAGACAGTATGGGGCTCAGGCTGGGTGGCAAGGTAAGACCGGGAGAGGGTGAGGCTCCAGATATCTTGCCCTTAATTATTGGCTGCAGTGGTTATCACTGTGGACTCACAGCTAGAAGGTTCCCTGTCATAAGGAGACGAAGATGGCATGCTCTCCCTAAGGTTGAATAGTGATTAGAACTTGGATGTAGGTGTGTTTGTAAAATCTTTGTTGGCCCTGTGATGGACTGGCAGCATGTTCAGGGTGCAATTTCTGTTTAAAACTTCCACATTTCTTCCTAATAATGTCTCTGCTTGAAAAAAAAAATTTCCCAGATCTTTTTATTTGAATAAAACCGCTACTACCACACTGTAATCAGTGTAAACGTAAATGCTACAAATTGTGTACATTAAAACCTGGTTAAATAGCTCCAAGCTGCACTGTTGTACACCATGTTGGTACCTGTTGCAACCCGCAAAAACACATCATTTGTTCCCATTCCTTTAGTTGTGTCATGGTCCCAGGTTGTTTAACACAGTGTTTCAGAGTTCAAGGAATTTATATTTTTTTTATTTATTTATGTTTGATTCCTGCTTCGCTTAGTGTTCATATTTTCTTCACATATTCCCTTTCATGTATTTAGGTCCATTATTAGTTCCTGGTTCTATTAGAATTTAGTTCTTCCCTCAGTGTTTCTTGTTCCATCCTCTTGTCAGTTATCCCACATTAAGGATTCATGTCTGTGTTTCCCTATTTTTTTTATCTCATATCACTTCCTTCTTTATTTATGATAGCTGTCCCGTGTGCCTTGGTCTTAGTTTCACTTCCTCTTGTCTCGTCAAAACTATAAAAACTCTCATGATGACGGGATGGACAATTCCAGAAATGCACCTGTCCCTGCGGTGTTTACTTTTCTATGGCCAAAATAGGAGGACTGTGCTTCAATGGGTGGGATGGAAGTGAGCGAGGACAAAGGTTAAAAATGCTGTGCAGGATCACACAAAGCGGGGCACCTCATCGCCCTGAACACTGCTGTAGAAACACTTCTTTATGAGCCGAGGAAAGCGTGGCTGCAGCTGCGGGAACATTTAGGGCCAAATTTACATACTACCTGCAGTGGTGCAAACCTTCTTTTGAAGTTAAAAAGGCTGCTGGATTTACTAAAGAGGCACCGTGTCAGTTTTGTCACTAAAAGTTGTGAACAGGAGTATTTTTGCAGCCGGCCTTATGACACATATATTTGTAAGAGTTTCCCTTTCAGGAGGAGACTAGTCACACAAATGTGAATTACAAAGTCTGTGGCACACAATTTACTGCAAATTGCACGAAATCTAACGCAGAGAAAATCACGTGTTGTGTCTGTTGTGGTTATGATAGCTGCTACTAGGAGTGCCTATTTTTAGGATGAGATGTTACCAGAATGAGTGCGTAATCTGCCCTTTGCGTGGTTGGCTCAACGTTGTGAAGAAGAGTTATCCCTTAAATCGAAAGCATATTGATCCTCCTTCAGCCTCCGCTCACTTATCTGAGCTGCCTCACTGTTTTCAGATGTATAAAACTTGAGCTTACACTGGATCATTTTGGTTAACAGGCCTACCACTCTCTCCCCCGCTCTCCCTCCTCGGGTCTGCTGATTTTTCCGCTGCTCTTGGCAGATTGCTGGTTATTACTGAAGTAAACTGCTTGCATCTTTTAAATAAATTATATTGTACTGTGAGTAGATCACCCTGTGAATTATGGCATCACAATACGTTGCCTCACTTAGTAAATCTGTCCCATGCCTATAAAATTAAATACATCTTATTTCCTTATATTTACCTGCTGTGATCCAATGGAACTCCTTTCCTCCTCTGTGTTCAGGATTTCTGTACCTGCAGTAAAATTCCCTCCATCCATCACTGATCCCAGCTGACCTGAAGAGGTCATATAAATCTATGTTTTTCATGCCAGGAAACAACTCGGCAAGAAGTGGTTTTTATTCCAGCAGTGTGATGTTCAGAGTTCAGCTGTGTGTTTAACAGTTTGTTGTTAAAAATCTCAAATTAATTTGTTCATGGACTTTGTTGGACCTTTTTCCACCAGTAAAGGTCTGTAAAATCCACAGGCCATGACAAATTAAATGGAAAATGGAAAGATAACACAGTTCAACAGGCATAAAATAGTAGTTTTGCACCAATAAAGTGATTTTAGCCGAAAACGCGGCATATCGGCATGGTGTGCAGGGTATCCTCAGGAAACTGGATAAATAAAGAACATATAAAACTCACTTTGCCAGAAAGTGATTGCAGCTTCTACCTTGTGACTGAAATGTTCTAAATGACTTGATATCATTCACGAGAGATATGTTTGACAGATTCTAGGCCAGCAAGTCATTTGCAACAGTTTAAATACTGGCAGTCATTTTTTGGCACGACGCCGGCTGCGATTCTCAGACTTTATGCCGATGATGCAGCGGTCAGCCAGTCAGCCAGTGGCCGCTATTCTCCGAGGGTAAGCAGGTAAGTTTTGAGGGTCAGCCTCATTAGCTTCTACCGCTCTGTTAACAGTTTGTTTGTACACAAGAAACAGCTTTTGCCTCACTCTGCATATATACAAATATGCCAGTAGGGGGTACTAAAAGATTTCCCTCTCTCTCTCTCTCTTTACACTGTGTATGATTTAGGTCTACACAGATATTTTTATCAAGCCACTTAAAGCTCACCTTCAATTCCAAAATAATGTAGTAAAAGTTACTTTCACTACAGCTTGTGTATTTACCCAGTGTGAAGCCCAGATAAGGTGGACAGTTTTATTTTTCTTAACATTTAATAATCCTGTTCTCACACACCGTGGCTTTCAGTGTCCTTTATTAATCAAATAAAATATAAAAACAAACAACAAAGCTGATATATATAATTTCCTGTGTACAAACAAACTTCACAGAAAGGTAGTAGCTAATGAGGCTTACCCTCTAAACACATGTGCTTACCATCTCAGAATAGCGGCCAGTGCTCACCTCAAATTTGTATTTATATTTAGTAAATATACTTTATTATATTCTGGCACTGGTTTTTATTCTGCAGGGACAACAGAGCCACAGGATGGTGATATTTGCTGCCATCCTCATCCTGATGACGCTCTTCATCTTATACAGCTCCAACAACAGCAACATTGACGCTGTCTACGCTCCTTTCCATGTGGTTACAAATCATGCCGTCAAAGTCACAGATCTGAGGAAATGGACAGGAAGAGAGGGCTATGTGCCAGTTTATGGGAACAAAGTAGGTTGTACACAAATACCGAAACACTCATATGCATGTAAAAATTTTTGTTTTATCCTAAATACCCATGAAGGTTTGGAGATGCAGGGGAGAGACAGTGCATCAAATGCTGATGCAGTAATTTACGAATTTGTATTTTGGCATCCATCAGTAACGAAAAAAAAATATTGTTGCTTTTGATTGATGGTTGAATGGGCAACCTAACAACGTGGAACTAAGCTCCAGGAGTACTTTCAGTGGCAGACTGGCTGTATAAATTGTATGCTTTTAGCTACAATATCCATTGACACTCATGGAAGCATCCAGTCTGATCCCTTTCCTCTTTCTGTGCAGACATGCATTTTCTATCTGCTTCACACATAATGTTAGATGAAGTCTCTGAAGGCAATATATGATCAAAGGAAAGGTAGCGAAGAAAGAGAGTTAAAAGAAAGAGATACAGCTAAATGGTGAAGTGTCATCCAAAGACCAGGTCAGTCAAAAAGACTAAGCAGACAAACTAATCTGAGTGTATTGTGATATTGTAAACACATGTAATATGTTAAAAATTGTATAAATGTTCTTTTTGGACATCTTAGGATTCAGACTTTCTACCACTTCTCTTTACTCTTATTTTTAGCTTAATTAATTTTAGTTGTTAAGCGTTTTCCTCATTAACTTGTGGACAGATGCATTGAAATTATCCTAGGCATGGCTAATAATGAACCTACACACATTTAAATGACCCATGTTGCTGAAATCAGCCATATTAACTTAACTGGATTTAGTACTTAATTTCTAACCAGCTTTGTTAACTCAACTGTTTAACTCAGATAATGTAGACTTTAGGATTAAAATTTAGCTTTTAAGATAAGCCTGTAGGCTTGTATTTATACAACACTGCTACTGACAGTTATTATTTTAATAGACTGACTTTCAAGCTCTTGTCCCCCCTTCTCAGAGCATGACCATGCACTGTCATGACTGTGCATTGGTGACGAGCTCCAGCCATGTTTTGGGTAGTCGAGCGGGAGATGAGATCGACCGCACTGAGTGTGTAATCCGCATGAACGACGCCCCTACAACGGGGTATGAATCTGATGTCGGGAACCGGACCACTCTGAGGGTCGTAGCCCACTCCAGCGTGTTCAGGGTGGTCCGAAGGCCAAGTGAGTTCCTACGACGTACAGACAGCCAGCCTGTGATTGTTTTCTGGGGACCCCCAAACAAGATTGGGAAAGATGCCAAAGGAACCTTGTACAGATTGATCCAGAGAGTCAGCATGACCTACAGAGACTTCTCTTCTTTCACTGTCACACCGAACAAGATGCGCAGATTTGACAGCCTGTTCCAGAGAGAGACAGGACGTGACAGGTGAGTATTAAAATGTTAAATCACCTCTTTTAATAAATGTGTCATTCATAAACTCACAAACTCTCCAATTTGTTTGTTTTTTTTCTGCTCAGACAAAAGTCTCACTCGTGGTTGAGCACAGGCTGGTTCACAATGGTCATAGCCATTGAGATATGTGATAACATCAAAGTATATGGGATGGTTCCACCCAATCACTGTGGGTGAGTGTAACAGTGTACTTCAATCCAGTATTAAAAATTACAGGGACATTAAACATTTAACCAGCAAGGAAATCCGTGTCTTTTTCCAGAAGAAAATCTGGATCCAAGAAGATGCCATACCACTACTACAAACCCAGGGGGGGTGATGAATGTGTAACATACATCCAGCACGAGAGCAGCCGAAGAGGAAACCACCATCGCTTTATTACAGAGAAACAGGTGTTTGCACGCTGGGCAAAGCAGTACAACATCAGCTTCACTCATCCCAAATGGTAAAAGGACATTTGTGAAGACATTTCTCTGCAATTCCAGAAGCATGAATGAGCAATATCGGCTGGATTTTACTGGAACTTCTCCAAACGAGACCTTAAAAAACACAGACTAACTGTGAAGGCTAACTGTGAAGGCTAACTGTGAAGGCTAACTGTGAAGGCTAACTGTGAAGGCTAACTGTGATGTCTATTTTCAGGAACTGACATATCACACAAGGATGAAAAACCTAATATCAGACCACATCTCTGAGTAGATGCATGGGAATGTTTTATTTTTTAAAAGAGTGCTAAAATTCCATTTTGACCCTTTTCTTAAAATATATCATATATTCCACATAGATGTGTGGGAACCATATGAGAGCTTTTTTTTTGTAAATAGAAAATGAATTTAAAAAGATTTTTTACATGTTTATTTTTTTTATTATATATTGAAAAAAGAAGTTATGTTTCTCATGCTGAAGGGGGATCAGCAGTCACTTCTAATTAGCTATAAGTGGCTTATAAAATATACTCCATAGCTCTGATCTGTTCACTACACCATAAGCAGTAAATCCCTAATGGGGTGTACAAATAATCTATTTTAGGGCCTTACAATACAGTATAAACAGTGAGAGGAGAGGTTCAAGCAACCATAAAATACTTTGTCAGCATCTTAACTGGACAAAAAAAATTGTGTCTACATAGAAACACATTGTTTCAACTCTTAACACAAAGCAAACTTAATCCATGTCTGAATCTGGCAGTTTTTATGAAATTCATGAGACAATCTGACCTATCGTTTATCGTCAGTTTATTATATAATGCAGTTTTTATACTCTCTTCGATGACGAGTACAGCAAACATTCATTTCACTTAACAGACAAACATGCAGACAACATGCTACCAAGACCATATTAGAGCATCAAAAATGAGGGAGTGTGAGGAGCTACTGATGTACAGTCTGAGCAAAGGATTCATACGTGTTTCTCTCTGATATCAGCAATATATTTTCTACAATATAGTGCCAGCTGAAAGATTACTACCATGTCTTTCATCCACAGTATGCATCATGGTCTTGTTCTTTTCTGACTGCATGAAATAAAGTGAAATTTCAGCAGAGAAGGGTCCTGCTTCCTAAAAGATGATGAGTAATTATTATTTTTAAGAATCAGTGCACTGCTATCTCTGTGCATGAAATGTGATGACAGAAGCCTGAACTATTTTCTTTAAATTTAGTTAAAAAAAAAAGAAAAGAAAATACATAAATCATAGCGACTGCTGAATACTAAGTTGCCTACTAAATGTACTGCGGTAACAGACTGAAATAGTTTTATATATCCAAATTTGTAGAACACAACACAGAGGGCGGCAGCTCAAACTGCAGTTTTAGGGATTTGGCTTTATATGTAACAGAGTACAATACAAAAAATTCTAAATGTTGCTTCAGCAGCTTCTTTAAAAGGTTAGCAAATGAATATTATAATCATCATCAAGGATTTAGTGTGGGGCTGCTATATTTGCACCACCTGTATCTAAATATGCCAATACACAAAGAGGTACCAAAAAGTCTTAAGGCCAGTTTAAACCTGAGACAGGTAATGAAATGTTAACGTAAGAGGAAGCTACCTGTGAAACTCATTGCAACTAAAATATAATTCCATCCGGTGGACAGTCTGAGAGCTGGACAGTCCTGTGGTCTCGTACAAGAAAAGCTTCATGTTTGTGGAAAAGCAGATTCAAATTCAGAAGGTTTATGTGCCCATTCTGCTCTCTACATGGTTTTTCATGAAAAAAAACACCAGCTCAAGCATGTGAACAGTATTTGTGTTTTAATAATAATTTGTGGAGCCTTGTAGAAACAGAGAGAATGAAGACTAGGCAACATCATTAACATATATTATTGATTTCTTATAGAACACAATGCAAAAAATTTAAAAAATCCAGTTATGATAATAAACAGCTTTGCAGTAAATGCCAGTTGGATGATTTATCTGCTAATATTTGACTAACTCTTTAATGAACCACTGGAAACATCTGAAAAGCCAGCTGTGATCTTTAGTCTCAGAGTTAATTAGGCAGAGCCTCGAGCACAGGTGCACCAGAGCAACACTCCCCACTTTTCCTTCTTCCAAGTGAGGAAATAAAATATTCAGTTAGCTTAACTGGTTGAAATACAATTTTGACTTTAAGTGTATTTCATGCAAGAAAGTCAATAAAAACAAAGAGACTGGTAAAAGCTGTCATCGTGGTATCTAGGGCCAGATTTACTAAAGGTCTGCACCAGCACAAAGACCTCTTTTGGTGTCAGAAAGCTACTGTTGCGGTCTGTTTTGTGACTGGAAGCTACGGGGCAAGTTAGCGTGATGATGAATCCTGAAATATGTGCCCAGGGGAGTGGAAAGTTCTTTGGGTGATCTGCCAACAGTGGGCTAATTTTTATACAAAGATGTAATCAGTTCATTTCAGTAATTACCTATTGAGAGCCGCGCAAAAACATACAGACCTGAAGAGGGAGCGTGAGAGAGCGAGTGATGTCCTAACAGTGTAAGGTTTTATGTTTTTAAGTTTTGCTGTGGCGCAGAGCATTAGTCAATCTGGCCTGGGGACATAGTTATTTTTGCAGTTGACCTCATTGCATATATATTTGTAGGAGTTTCCCTTTCAGAGAGCCACAGGGGAGCCACCATAGAAGATGCATGCAGGTAACCATGCAATTTTTTTAAAGTGAGCCAATGGATTTGCAGTCTTTTGAATTTTTTTTTTTTTCAAATTATAGAAATTGCCCCATAATGAACACAGATGCAGTCATACAGCTCTGCAACACCACAAATCACTTTCATGTCATTTGTTTTTCTTCTTCTTTCAGCTCTGTCCTATACAATATTGAAATGTCTGTCAAAATGCAACACTTGGACTTGGAAAGATTGGAAATGCCTTAGATTTGTGTGTGACTCTTACAGTGGATAATACTGGCTTTAATAAATCCTAGCATTACGTGGCACACAGAAAAAAACAATGGTAATGTACATGTTTACGTATGTGACACAGTTATTATGTAACTTCAATACACAGACAGGTCAGGATCTGCTGGTAAATGTTATGTGTTCTTCTGCACACTGTCCAGGTCAGCTGCAACACAGATTTCAGGACTACATGGTGGAAAGGTTTGTAATAAAGCAGCCCTCAGCTGTCAGATATATCTGTAACTTTCACTTTTACACTGTGAAAAGCAGTAGAATTCAAAATTCACCAGAGAATAAGTGAAAGAGGGAGATGGCATCAATGTTATAGAGTACATGAGCAACTATCCCACAGGAAAGAATGAAAAGGAAAGAAGACACTGCCAGGGATAAGAGAGCTTTAAGCAATAACAAAGTAACAAAGATGGTCAGATAGACAAGCATTTGATCACTTTTGCTTAACTATAGTTGAATAATGTACACTATATTGCCAAAAGTATTCACTTACCCTTCCAAGTCATTGAATGCAGGGGCTCCAGTCACTTCCACATCTGCAGGTGTATAAACCAAGCACCAAGCATGCAGACTGCTTCTACAAACATTTGTGAAAGAATGGGTCGCTCTCAGCTCAGTGAGTTCCAGTGTGGTACCGTGATAGGATGCCACCTGTGCAACGAGTCCAGTCGTGAAATTTTCTTACAAAGTAAAAGCCTTACATCACCAAGCACAATGCAAAGTGTTAGATGCAGTGGTGTAAAGCACACCACCACTGGACTCTAGAGCAGTGGAAATGTGTTCTCTAGATTGATGAATCACACTTCTCTGTCTGGCAATTTGATGAATGAGTCTGGGCTTGGTATAAGAACGGTACTTGTCTGGCTGCACTGTGCCAAGTGTAAAGTTTGGTGGAGGGGGGATTATGGTGTGGGGTTGTTTTCAGGAGTTGGGCTTGGCCCCTTAGTTCCAGTGAAAGGAACTCTTAATGCTTCAGCATACAAAGACTTTTTGGACAATTTCATGCTCCTAACTTTGTGGGAATAGTTTGGGGATGGCCCCTTCCTGTTCCAACATGACTGCACACCAGTGCACAAAGCAGGACCATAAAGACATGGATGAGCGAGTTTGGTGTGGAAGAGCTTGACTGGCCTGCACAGAGTCCTGACCTCAACCCGATAAAACACCTTTGGGATGAATTAGAGTGGAGACTGTGAGCCAGGCCTTCTGGTCCAACATCAGTCTCTGACCTCACAAATGAGCTTCTGGAAGAACAGTCAAAAATTCCCCCAAACACTCCTAAACCTTATGGAAAACCTTCCCAGAAGAGTTGAATCTGTTATAGCTGCAAAGGTTGGACCGACATCATATTAAACCCTATGGATTAACAGTGAGATGTCACTGAAATTCATGTGTGTATGAAGGCAGACGAGCAAATACTTTTGGCAATATAGTGTACGTAAACTTGCCACAGTGGTGAAATAACCTTACAAACAAATAACACAAACGTGAGTGTGTGTGACCAATGCACTCTGGTACTTAAATAACACTACACCTCTGGTTTTGACCTAATATCAGCATCATAACACACACACAGTGACAATGCCAACATGCTAATGTTTGGCAAATATCATGTTCTGCATCTTAATTTAGCATGTATGGAGGCTAATAATTAAGTGACATTTCAAGCAGATACTGGAAGATGTGAAAGACAAGGGTGTCTGCAGTTGTTCCAAATAAGCAGTAAGTTTTTGATTGTAGTTTGTCATAATTAACTACACAGTCAGTAGCTCGGGTTGCACCAGTGGCTGTGAAACACAGGTCACTGAGTTATTTAAACATATCAAGAACAGTAAAATAGAACCAAAACAAGAATCCAAACCTGAAAAAACAAAAATCAAACGTCAGGTACTGAAACACTGAGAAACGCACCCACGGAAATGTTCACTCAAATACACAAGCCTGGGGCCATAACAGAGGAATAACATGCCTCAAAATACGTATGATACAGTCTGCCACACCCTGTCAAATACGATAACAGTGAGTCACAGTCTGTGTGCTGGAGCTGATCAGAAAGGATGACACTCAGGCTCTGTGGCAAGGGAAGAATATGAAAGGGTGTGTGTACCCCTTTTCAAAGGGTATAAGATCTGGTCTGATCTGTGAAGCTAACCTGCTTGTTGACATGTTTTCTTCAGCATATCCTTAGTTTTCCTGCGACTCTTCCTCTCCTGCTGCACCAGAAGCTGCTTTCTGACTTACTTTCTTATTCATATAATGTCAAAACACAAACACTGAACTTCCAGTTAGTTTTTTATTAGATATATTTAACATGGTTGCTTAAAATCCATGAGTCATCAATATGAGCACAGAGACTACTGAACATTGTGGATTTATTATTAGCTCGATCAACTCGACAGTCTTCATGTTTCCAGCTTCGCTACATAAAACATCAGCGAACAATAATTTGTTGTGCTAAAACACAACAAATTACAGGCTGGTCATTGCCACTGATATATGTGATAACATCAGAGTTCATGGAATGGTTCCACCCAATTACTGTGGGTGAGTATATGAAGACTGGCCAAAAAAGACTTTAGGATAGTTTAAACTTGGGACCCGAGACAGTTCATGAAATGTTAATGTAATGGTAAAATACATGCAAAATAAGCTGCAGCTGGAATACAGTTGGAAAGTCTTGCAGTGTTGAACAAAAGCTTAGTTTTCAAAAAAAATGCAAACATGTATTTAAGTTTATTTGTTCAGAATTTTAAACACAGACGTTTGGCACCATTTGTTTGGCCACGCTGGTCTCTGCACTGTTTTTCATGAAACACACTGACACAATGCACAACAGTTGTGAATAATATTTATGGTTTAATATGTAAAATTTGCTGATCAATGTAGAAACGGAGAGAATTAAATCTGTTCTTCTGTTCTTCTTACATCCCAGATTTGGGGAAATAAACTTGTGTTAATATATCACTAATTCTTCAGTGAAATACTGCTACTGGAAACATCTGAAAAGGCAGCTGTGATCTTTGGCCTCAGTATCGCCATGGAAATTAAGATGGCCTCCTGGCAAAAAGGAGGAGGAAAGAGTTAAAAACACTGTTGAGCAGAACAGTCGAGCTAAGCTGCAAAAAGCATATTTATGGTACGAACAGTGTCATGCGAGTTTCTCACACGATGCTTTTTCAAACAGATTCTGCATAACTGGCCTCACCTCCGTACGAATGGTCCTGCTGCCCTGACCGGGGCATGTGTTGAGGTACAGGTCAAATAAAACACTGGGGTCAGTCACATCCAGCTTTTGGTCAGCATCTAAACTGGCTTCCAATCCCTGAAGACCTCCAAAAATGACCAAAAGATGTCTGCGAAGTTAAAAAAAACGACCTCGGTGAGGATGTATTTAGGCACAACTTCACATCTGAACACATAGAATGGCAATTCTAACATGCTAATGTTTGCCAAATTTAACATGTTCTGCAGCATAATTTAGCATTCAAACTATTATTAAAGAACATATCAAGCACTGACTTGGAACCTACTTGAATGGCAGCAGTGTGGCTTGGTCCGCATTGCTGCCTCTCTCTGATGTGCCAATAGTCAGATCGTATCCTCCTTTATACGGGCTTTCTGTGAAAACTGCACCTACAATCAACAGGAAGCAACAATGGTGTGGCTAAATTATTATTGATTCACTGACACTGACTGAAAATCAATGTAAAGCACACAGCTGAATGTTAAATGCAGGGAAACCTACTGAGACAAGATGCCAGACGAACGCCGTAACCCCAGTAAAGACCACCTTCAGTCCGGGGAACATGAGGCGCCACGACAACACCTTTATATAGTTTGCTTTCTGCAGACAGTTGCATAGACAATTTGACACATACGCTTAACTGATGTGCTTAACACCCCCCCCCCCCCCCCCCCCCCCCCTTAATTAATTAATATGGTGAAGAAAAGTACCTGGATTTTGTGTCTTTCTGAGCTGTACTGTAACTCTTAGTCCAGGCTGCAACTGCTTATCAATCTGAACTTCCTGTGGGAGCAGGTGCACTCACGTGAGTCTTTATTCTCACATAATTACTTAATAAAAAATAAAAATCCACAGTGACAACAGCAGTGCCCCCAGTGGAGCCATGCTCACCCTTCTCATTCCACAGTCGACAAATGAACCTTTTTGTTGTTTGGTAGGCCTGTTGACCACGACGCCTTCCCGGTATTCAGATTCCTCGTCTATCCTCATATGATGAGGACTGTCTAAAGGGTTAAGCAAACCTACCAGAAAACAAAACCACAAAAAATCATCCCTCACTTAAAAATGTATACAGATGATGAAAAATTCCACACTATTTCATTTCAGACTCAGTATGGGAACAGCTGTTTACACTTTGCTTTTTTTGCACTAGCATTTTCAAAGACTGCAGCTGATTAGATTTCTAATTTATCTTTTCCTGTCAACAACTTTTCTTCAATATCAAACTTGTGTGCACGTCTATAGGTTAAGTGCAAACATGATGTAATGTTTGGAATATGCAGGGAAACCTACTGAGACAAGGTGCCAGACAAACACCGTAAGCCCAGTAAAGACCACCTTCAGTTCTCATTTGAGAGACCCTACAGCATCAGACCTTGAAAACCTATATCTATATATATCTGTGAAATTTCTAATAATTTCAAATTACCTGCATACTGTAAATCTTGATGCTTTGGGAAGAAAGCCTTGCGCAGATACCTGATGGAGAAGAAAAGCTGGAATATCAAACAGATAAAATCTACTGGTCATACCGATAATGGTGATCTGATTACCTCTCAACTTACTGTGGACATTCCAGGTACTGAAGTATTCTGGCAAGTTGAACACACCCATGTCCCTTCTTCCCAATACCACTAAATTCTCCTTCAACGCTCCTGTGAAACACAAACAAAAAGCAAACCCTTTTCCGCTAGCTGTCACACGGTTTCAGGCATTTTTATCCATAAGTCGTTACTCTTTGAAACATACTTAATGTCTTCCCCTCGTTCATCAAACACTATGACCTCGTCAACACAGAATACAACGCAGGCACGAGCGATCTGTCCCGCGAGGTAAGTGCGAAGTTCAGGAGACTGAGCGTTGTCCAGAATCGAACCTGGCAGCGCTAGACTCACTGTGTAAGCTCGACCTGTGAGAAAAACAATGACTAATTATAGCACTCTTCACTGCGAATATCTAAAGCAATAGAAATCAGCAGTATAATGACGTTACCTTTTTTGGTCTGGCTTGGTTCAGGTTTGTCTTTCTCAGCAGCCTCTTGCTGTTTCTGCTTTTCTAATTGTTTGAGCAGCTTGGCCTCTTTCCTTTGCTTCTTAGTCTCCTGTACTGGGATTCAGGAAGAATCATCGAGATTGGTATAAAAAAAAAAAAAAAATCTTTCTAAATGAAGTATATAAATCTTAACTACGTGGACAAAAATGCTGGGCCACCTACACATTACACCTCCACTACCTGCTTGGTCATGGAAGCCCATGCCATGAAGATCCCAGCACACAGAGTTTTGCTAATGTTAATGCCAGAGGTGATTTGTAACTCTGCAGCTATTGAGTTAGCAAAGCGGTGGCGACAGTATATGCCTCAGCACTCGGCGACCTCGCCCTGTAACTTTACGAATGATTTGCTGTGATTCCTTAACTTTCTACTTTGCAATAATACCACTTCCAGTTATTATAATTAATTTGAAAAAATGCTTACAATTGTCTTTTGTTTTAGTAAAGTGTGTAGCTTCCGGTGTTGTGCGAAATTCTGTGCCCCACTGAAAATCTGTTCCCCCTGTGTCGGGAGCACGAACTGCAGCCAGAGAAGCGGATCCGACAGTCTTCACGGCGCTTCTGATCGATTTCTCGGTAAAATGACACTGTAAAAGACTTGTTGGTAAATTAATTTGTTCCCATGTCATGGAGGGGGAACACAATATTTTGAATGGCTGAAATATTTGGTTCCCCCCGTGTAACATTAGCAAATAAAGAGCAAATGTTTTCATATTCACAGGAGTTGTTGTTCTTGATGAGAGGAATAAACACTGTAAAAGACTTTTACCAAGAACACTGTCGGATCCGCCTCTCTGGCTGCACTCTCCCGACACGGGGTAACAGATTTTCACGGTGGAACATAATTTCGCACAACACCGGTTTTCGAATGCTGAACATACAATTATCACCGTTTACTCTTTACATTCATTCTCACACAAATACAATTTGGCAAAATTAAATTATTGTTTTACAATCGTAAACAATCTTACGTACATACAACAGACATGCAGCTAAGAAGCTGTTAGCTACATGCTGCTAGTTTAGCTGTTTACTCACTTTCTGCCTTCCTTTTCTTCCAGTCCACCCTCTCTACGGCCTGTAAACATGAACAAAGCACATCACAAGTGATATAAATGAAGACATACTGCAGTTTGTTTGTTTTTTAATGTAAAGCAGTAATGTAACTACCTTAAAAGACCCAAGACTAGGGCGTTTCAATGCAACGCTGGAAGACATGTTGATATACACATGAATCAACGCGTGAACGTTATTTACTTCCAGGTCGAGTTCTGCAGTTCAAAACATTCCCCGCAGAGCACTTCCGGGACGTCTACAGGAACCACGTGACAACAATGACTAAAACAACACTAGCGCTGTTGGCACGGTTGTTAATTTATAAATAACTTCTCTCCACATTGATGCTTCATTTGGAACAATCAGCATATCAGAAACAAAAATAAATAAATATTTTTAGATTTGTGGATTGACAATAACATAATTCTAGTAACTCAGCTACTAAATGATATTGGGAATCTACTAAATTATACAGAGTTCCTTCAAACATATGGTATTCCTGTTACCCCAAAATAATTTGCAATTGTTATGGATGCTTTTTCCACTTTACTAAGAAGTGCTGAAAAACCACTTTGTGTACCTTCACTAGAACCCACACTAACATCAGTCGGTCATCAGTCCGCCCCCCGCTGTTGTTCAACACTGGTCTGGTCTTGTTGGTTGTCTGAACCAGAGCATTGAGTGGAAGCTCCCATACAGATACCTACAGTTGATTCATAGATATTACCCCGCCAAGCATTACTTGTTAAAACTTAAGAAAGATTTATATGTGAGTCCGTCTGTGTGAATCCGAACCTGAAACACACCTGTCCTGGCACTCTCACTCTACTGCCACCTTCTGGACAGAACTGATGGCGTTTTGTTTATATTTTTACACACATTTTTATATGAAGGCTGATGTAACAGGAGCCAGAGTAGATGGGATTGATAAATAAAAATATAGGTGACTGTCACTTGATGAAAGATGAATACTGTTATCTTATTTATGCATTTAACAGTGGCAGTGATTATTTTATCAAAACACTGAAAACATTTTGTGCATTGCAAGAGATTGTAAGTGCTTTGTGCTATTATTGCTATTATGATATTACCATAATGTTCAAAAAGGTCTTCCTAAATTAACATCCACACAGGATAAACTTTTCAAACAGAAATGTTGCTCTTGGCTTTCCTCAACAGCAGCATTTCTTTTTCCTCATCTCCAGTTCAGCACCTTTTCCTCTTGTGCATAGTCATCACTGCAGCCTTTTAATCGGTGTGTGTGTGTAAAGGCTCTTTTATGTTTTCATAAGAAACATAGTAACAGAATAAGCATTTTAAATGTATTTATAATTCATCTATAGGCACAATTCATCCCTGTTACATGTGATTGAGTTCTTTGTGAAAGGATGACCACATGCGATGTCTCTGACTGGTCAAGTTGATCTCAGACAAAGTGATATCAAAGACTTCAGGCTGTTACTCAATGCAAAAATTATTTTAAAAAATTTAATATCCTCAATTTTGAACCCTTAAAGTGAACATGCACTCATCAGTTGCATTATGTAGACCTGCTGAAAGGTCCTCATTGACACAGAAGGCAGAAGACGTGTAGGTTTTAGAGGACAGGGCTTGTGAAATATAAGCAATTAAGGCTGTCTTGAGGATTGAAGCATTTAATATGGCAGCTGTACCTCAGGTAGAAAGCTCATTTTTCTGTAATGATTAAATTTATAGCAGCCTGTGTGGCTTGTAGCTAATCCTTGTGCAGCTCAGGTGTCACAAGTTTAGCTGTTATTATTTTTTCTTTATTATACTGCTCTTTGTTCCAGTCATCCAGGTATTATTATCTGAAAGCACATGAAACACTTTCTAACCTTGTCTGCCATCTATGCCTTCTTGCGCTGACCTCAATCTTTCATATCGAAGTTCCCACATGTAAAATTAATAACATACCTTAAAAGGAAAGTAACTGCATACAATCAACAGAAATAATTACAGCCTCACAATTTCCATTTTTAGTGCAAGACTCAAATGCCCCAGCTCTTAACGGAAAAACGGAGACGTTCTATTGGTTAATTTATTTCATCGTATGCATCCTTAAATATTCGTGCATTTTCTTTGTATTACAGTATTAATCGCTTTCATTTTCACACAAATACTACAAAACTTGAAACTTTGGTGTTACAAAATGAATGGATGGCTCATGTTCGCAGTTCAGGTCAACCAACAACACATGTATTAAATGAGACATGAGAACAAGTAGTATTACTACACCTTTATAATGCATTCCTACAGACTCTGGTCATCATTAGACTGATTATTTGTCACAAATATATAAGGTCGCTCCACTGATACTCACACATCTATCTAGAAATGACTAAAACAAATTTCCTTATCATTTGGATCCGAGAGGAAAATCAGTATATTAAATGGAAAAAAATAGAAATTGACAAGAAAGCAAATGTCTTTATCAGGCAGTAGCCAAACTGTTTTAATGAGGTTACTGAGGCACAGACTAGTTATTTTATCACTTAATTATACACTTTTATTTAATGACTTGCTCACTTTCAACAAGGGCAAATATCCCTGCAGGTAAATTAGTGTACAGCAGAGGTACAGTGTTTAATTAATTAAACACTGAGAAATAGTTCCTCAGTGTTTGTAAGTGGATGCTCCGTTTGTGCGTCTTTAATACCCAACTGTAGGAACAACCACTCAAAAAAAAAAAACACTGAATATTTATTTATTTATTATTTAGGTAGATAAAGCAGCAGTTTTACTCTTTTTGACTCCACTTTCTCA
Organism: Archocentrus centrarchus; assembly: GCF_007364275.1. Taxonomy (NCBI): domain Eukaryota; kingdom Metazoa; phylum Chordata; class Actinopteri; order Cichliformes; family Cichlidae; genus Archocentrus; species Archocentrus centrarchus. The sequence goes on along the minus strand of NC_044357.1, from coordinate 6,484,574 downwards.
AGATGTCCTCTGCGGCATCCAGCGTGGAGTCCTCCTGTGAGGACAAAGTGGTGACAGAAGCACTGACAAACAGGAAGAACTTGTTATTTTTGAGATGTGCATGTGAATTAATAAGGGCAGATTTACCTTAACAAAACAGAATCGGATGTATTTGTCAAACTCCTTGCTGTGCTCTGGACTGTAGAACGCAGAGACGGGGATTGTCGCTAAACCCTGTGGGAAAAAAAAGTTAGGCAGGAAAATCAAAGACAAATCTAAATACATGGGAACGGTCAAGGACATTATCAATACCTTACCATACACTCTGAGCAAATATTGCATATTCCCACATTTAAAATCATTTACCTTCTCTTTAACAAGCCATTTAACAAATCTGAAGTCATATAATTCATCCTTTGTGCTCGGGTCATTGAGGTCCACCTCTTTAGGAAAAAAAAAAAGGGGGTAAATATTGATTTCAGATGATGACAGATGCAGACAGCTCAGACGACTGTTCATCACTCACCGACTGAGGAGATGTCTGTGATCATAAAGTAGCCCCCCTCTGGCATGATGGGCTGCAAGCCCACACTCTCCAGACACGAGGCCAGCTTCTTTCTTTTGTGGTGCAGCATTGCGGGAAGCTGCTGGAAGTAGCTCTCCGGAGTCCCAAACAGCTCATATTCCCTTTCAAATCCATGAGCGACTGCCTCCTGTTGGTGGGGAAGAAGGATGAAAAGATCTCAGTGGGATCGCCGAGTTTTAAAACTTAAGATGAACAGACAGTTTTGATATATTAGGTTAAGTACAAGGTCTAAAAGAAGCAAAGAAATAAAATAACCTGCTCACTTCCATTAATTTACCTAAATTTAGACAGCAGAAGGATTTCCAAGGGAAATCCTATACAGTACATAAAAGATGGATGAAGCCATCCATGAAGCCTCTAATTTACCATTTTGACCATCACAATCTTGTTTTGTGTTTTTTCTTTAAACTTGTCTTGAGTCACGGGTGACCTGGTCAATCACAAGTTAGCCACATCTTAAAGCATACCCTGCTTTTTTTTTTTTTTCCCTATTTAATTTATGGAGTCATAATTTGCAAAATGAAGATCATGTTTTTTAAGCAAGAGTGAGACCATAAACTCATTAGTAAAGTCTTTCTTAATGAGTTTATGAGGTCATAAATCAAGTATACTTACATATAATATGACCTGTTTTTGAAATCTTAGGACCATCCCATTTGATTAGCAGCACCTGGCTGCTGTTTACCCTCTTAATTCCTATGGGAGCAGTAGGGGTGTACAGGACTGCATAGAGTCATGTGAAAATCATTTTTTCCCCCTGTGGCCATAATTTCACAGCACCGCTAAAGTTGCACTAATATTTGTTCAGCAAATATTTACTTGAGCAGCTGTTGCACAGTGATAAACAGAGTTCTGATGGATGGTTTTCATGTATTTGATGATTTCTCCAGAGCCGATGGCCCAGCCAACCTGAAAAATAGATTAAAAAAAAAAAAACCCATGAAGGTCAGGTCACAGTAACAATGTGCAGCAAAGACAAAGACAGTCTGTGTGTTACCTTCCAGCCAGTAGCACTAAACGTCTTTCCAGCACTGCCAACAGTTACAGTTCTTTCCCACATGCCAGGAAGGCTGGCTGTCAACGACACAAACACGACACATCACATCGGTGCTGTGGCTAACTGGTCTGTGTGTTTTGTTGAGCTCTGGCTGTTAGCTTACCTATCTTTATGTGCTTGGCTCCATCATACGTAAGCCACTCGTACACCTCGTCGCTGAAGCACAGCAGATTGTGCTTAATACACAGATCAGCAATCATTTGGAGCTCTTCTATCTTGTAAACCTGCAACGGACATGGATGCACATTTGTATCCAAGAGGAAAATCAGCATATTAAATGGAAAAAAATAGAAATTGACAAGAAAATAAAATCGTATTAGGTGAAAATTCCACAAACCAAATCAAACTTATGTGCATACTTAACGGCCTTGTTTCCCTGTCAAACCGATGCTCGTGCAAAAGAAATCAAATGATGATTTCACTATAAGGGCATCATTAAGCTTACCTTGCCTAGTGGGTTGTTGGGAGTGTTGATAACAATGGCTTTAGTGCGTGGAGTAATTTTACTGGCCAGCTCCTCGGCAGAAAGAACCCAGTCTCCACTGGACAGGACGGTGCTGCCCTCTCTCTGTTGGCAACAAAACAGAAGAAATCTTTTTAAGAGCCATAAATTTACATTCCTAAACTGAGGACAAAATATAATGTTATCAAAAGACCTAATATAAGCACTTTTTTAAAGAAACATGAACCACTTACTGGTCTCAGAGGTACATAAACTGCCTTTCCTCCGGTCATCATCACCATGGGTTGGTAGCAATCGAAGAAAGGTTCAATAATAATGACCTGGAAGGTAAATTTTCATTACCTTCCAAAAAATATATATTATTTTCACTTCGACCTGTGCTAAGCACCATGTGTGAAATTTAATCACTTTTTTCTGATTTTCTTTGTCACTCGCTCCACTGATTTCTGTACCTCGTCCCCTTCGTCAATCAGAGCCTGAAATGCGCAGAATAGGGCCTGATAAGCTCCAACTGTCACCAGGATGTCTTCAAGAGGATCGATGTCCAGTCCCACGATCCTACTAAAGAATTTAGCCAAGCTTTTTACAAGAGGAGGGTGACCCTGAGGAGAAAAAAACCATGAAAAGGCCATGCATTATTTGTTCTTCAACTGCTTCAATTTCTGCATCCGTCTTTTTAATACCCAAGAAAAATGACTGAAAACAGGTCTCCTTCAGATGTATTTTTACTTACAAAAGCTCGAGTGTACTGGTGCATTTGAGGTCCTCCGGTGATGGCTTTACAGAAGGCGTCCTGGACAAACTGTGGAGGGGAGAAGTCGGGAAATCCCTGACCGAGGTTCACTGCTTTGTAATCTGCTGCGAGCTGTGTGAACTCAACCCTGTGGAAGCAAAGCAGGTGAGACAAAGAAATGATGCTGCCAAATAGAATAGAATAGAATAGAATGCCTTTATTGTCATTATACAGGATGTACAATAAGAATGAAACAGTCAGTTGAGATGATTGTTTATTTCAAGCTTCCATCATTCTATTCTAACTTGAGTTACACTCCTGAGTCTATATTCAGTCCCTAACCCTGACATTAAATGACAGAGACGTATATTACAATTACCTCAGCACATTTGTTGCAGGCGTGTTACATAAATCAGACTAAAAAAACAAAACAACCCCCCCCCCCCCCCCCCCAACTCTCTCTCTATGTAATTACAATAATCATAAAAGAAATTGGAGTTTTGTTCATTAGTTGTCTTAAACTCATGTGATGTGTGTAATTTGTTAGGAATGAAAGGATGCAACATCGTTTGATTCAAGGACACCCCAAAAATCAAAGTGTAAAAATGATACAGGAGGGTTGTCCAAATTTCCTGAAATTTCATTGCAGCAACTCAAAATGGTACTCAGTAGTGTGTTCGACCCCCGCGTGTTTGTGTGCATGCCTGACATCAGGGCATACTCCTAATAAGACGATGGGTGTCCTGGGGGATCTGCTCCCAGGGGGGGGCTCCCAAACAGTCTGAGGTGCAACCTGGTGGTGTTGGGTGGACTGAAACATAATGTCCCAGAGGTGTTCTGGATTTAAGTCAGGCGAGCGTGGGGGACCAGTCAGTGGAATCAATTCCTTGATCTTCCAGGAACTGCTTGCATATGCTCACTACATGAGGCCGGCCATTGTTGTGCACCAGGAGGAACCCAGAACCCACTCTACCATCATAGGGTCTGCCAAGGAGTTCATCCTGAAACTTTTGTCTGTGTGATTGTTTATATTGATCTTTATTGCATTTTTTTTTTTTTTTGTAGTTGTCATCGTATTCTACAGAATTCTGCTTAGCTTGTGACTTTGTGGTGACTCACAAGTTTCCAGCAGCAATACTTGCACTTAGCCCACGATGACAGCTTTGGATAAAAATTAAACGCTATAAAATTGTCAAACATTAATTTGTCAGCAAAGCCTAGGGTTTTGAATATTAAGTTTCAAATTTGCATATGTTACAAGACAGAAAAGATGCAAAACCCGAATATAAAATATCAGACATTTCTTTCCTGTCTGTGATAGCGTATACAGATTACACACTGAAGGTACATGTGTAATAGTTTGTGACACTTTCAGAAAAGAAAGGGACTCAGCTCCAATCTGTACAAGAAGGTAGGAGGTAGGCGATAAAGAGGAAATCGGTGTCCTTTTTTTCCCCCATTTAAACAATCTGTTTAAGGGAAGGCAGGAAGCAGGCCAGTGAATTATATACGAGATTAGTTAGAACTGGGGCAACAATATCAGAGTAAACCAATCAGAGGAAGCGCGGGGCGGGTCATATCTTCATAACCCTCCATACAAAAAAAACAAAACAAACAAAAACTCCGAAATTAGGCTGGGTGCGAAATAAATAAAAAAAAAATCAATGTTCAAGATTTCATTTGTAGCTGAGGATAAAGTTGTCATGCAAACTAAACATTCAGCAATTCAAAGTTTAAAAGACATAACGATACGGATCCGAAAACAAGTCTCACCACAGTTTCAAAAATAGTAGCAGGGTGCAAAACCCCTGAAAGGTCAGTGTGTGTCTCGCATGCAAGGTTCATGCATTTGGAAATGCTTTGTCTAGTAACTAATAAGTGTAATTGCTACAGGACAGATTTCTGTTTCGTTTTGTTCTCCTTTGACCATAAATCGTAGCCAAAGAGCAGGCACCTGAATGCAACTTTAAATAGGCTCAGCTTTGTCCATAGTCTGCAGACACCGCTGTTTAAATCTTACTTCGGGGAGCAGTTAATATATTACACATATTAAGCTTTAACCTTGGTCGTTGGGTTGAAGCTTAATGTGAAACATTTCATTATATTCACTCACCAAACATTTTTATCCACCCCGTCTGTCCTGCGTGCATGAAGTCGTCTGGACATGATGATCTGCAATAAAAACACGTTTAAAAAAAGTACGCTGACATCGCTGAAGACGTTTAATAGAGCCGTGCCGACCTTATGACCGTTTCTAACTGAACTCTGACGAATTAGGATCAAGCCTGCTGCAAGATTCCTGATTATTCCCATTAATGAATGATCATCGCCTCACGGAGGAAAGAGCGCTGTTATCACTGAATCCCTGCGGAAAACGTTACTCTTCACCTGAAAATCCAGGCCTGTTATTTGGCCCAAGCAACTCTTCAAGAATGGAAATCCCTACACCTCCCCTTCAGCCGCCTTGTTTTTGATATCTACTTCCTGTGTGGGCGGAGCGAGATATTATAATTAGAAACGTCACTGACAACGGCCAAACACAAACGCGTCCTGAACTCAAGCTCAAGTTTATTTATCACTGCCCCTCACAAGGTAGTCTGACAATAACATACTTTGCCTTTTTTTGTGATATGCAAATTTAGCTTAAGACATGATTATTGGTCAAATGTGTAAATAAATTAATTGGACAACAGAATTTCACATTTATAGTCACCATAATGATCACAATCACATTTTATTGACCATGACACATAATATTCAACCAGTATGTGCACAACGAGTGCACTTTATTATCATGTAAATATCACAGTGTCATACAGAAACTGATTTCTTAACTGAAACATGACAAGTTCTCTTTTCTTCCTCTAAACTGTGGCTTTCTTCAAGTCCTCGGGCAGCACTCGGCCCTTCTTCCGTGCCCTCTCCTTCTTCTTCTCTGCCCTGACCTGCTTGCGTTTTGTGAGGTTCTTCCGTCTTTTGTCCTGCCGCTGCTGCATCTTTTCCAGAACGTGCTCGCTCCGCTGGTTCCATTTCTTCTTCCTCTGAGTGCGCCTCTTCTCCTTCTTCTTCAGCGACTCGCGCAGCATCTCCTCGTTGTCTTTGATTTTGATGCCCTCAGCTTTATAAAGCATGTTGGTCCACATGATCTTCTTCTCCATCTCACGGGCCTTCTCTTCGTCTTTCTCTCTCAGCTGTTCCAGCTTTGCTTTGCGAGCCTCCACACGGCTGAGCAGCTGCTTGTAGTTCTTCCCCGTCAGTGGCGTTACCTGGCCTTTTATACCCTCTTTCTTCTTCTTCTTTCTCAGTTTTTTGTCTATATATCCCTCTTCCACTGTCTCGACCTTGTTGAAGATAATAGCAGTCTCGTTTCTTTTGCTCGAGGCAGGGACCTGCTGCTCTTCCTGTTTTATCTCTGGTTGCTGTTCTTTCCCACTTTGTTCAGCTAGTTTCTTCATCAGAAATTCTTTCCTTTTCTTCTTCTTGCGCTCCCGCTCCAGCTTTCGCTTTGCTCTCTTTGCCTGGACAGCCTCTGATAATGTATCCTTAGGAGCTCCCTAATAAAAGACAGTTGAACATAGTTAATCTAAAACAATAATACAAGAGCTGCGGCTAATGCAGGAGGCCCCCCACCACCCAAACAACAAAAGCTGGACTTCAGTACAAAACCAGTAAGCACTACTGAAGAGTTTGCTGTACTGTTTGTCTGTTGGACTGGTGCACAGAGGCTGTGTTCATGGTCAGTGACCCTCGACAATGTAGGACACAGAGACTATAGAGCTGTGTCCTACATAACAGATTCAAGCAGAGAGAATTCATTAGTGTAAAAATTTAGATTGGAATAACTTATAAATTATTCTCATGTAATATTATTTTATATTATTACATTAATATAGCAGGTCCAGTTAGCTTTACACAAAAATAGCTGGTAGAAACGTCCTCCAAAGAGCTACTTTTACTTTCGTACTTTGAGTACATTTCAGAGCCTGTACTTTTTAAATTTTACTAGAGTAAAGAAGATGAAGAAGATGAGTACTTTTACCAGAGGAGTTTTTAACACAAGTATTTGTACTTCTACTAAAATACAGAATGTCTGTACTTTTGCCACCTCTGACGAGGACTGAAGAACAGTCTGTAATGCAGGGATCCTCAAATCCAGGCCTCGAGGGCCGGTGTCCTGCAGGTTTTAGATGTGTCCTTGATCCAGCACACCTGAGTCAAATATAGAAGTCATTAGCAGGACTCTGGAGAACCTGACTGCAAACTGAGGAGGTAATTCAGCCATTTGATTTAAGTGTGTTGGATCAGGGACACATCTAAAACCTGCAGGACACCGGCTCTTGAGGCCTGGATTTGAGGATGTGTGAATAAAACTGTTTGTCTTTCATACTGTTCAGCATCTCTGAACACTGCATACCTGCCCTCTGGACTCCTCAATCTTTTCATGGAGCCTCTTGCGTAGCACATCGACTGTGGAGAAGCTGGAGCCTTCACTTCCTCCTTTAAGAAAAAGAAAATAAGCATTAAATGAAACCCAGTTATGTGAAGAAAAAAACCTCCACCCTGAACCAGAATAAACCTGGTGTACCTTGAGGCTTCTGTGGTGTAGCTCCATTAGTGGCCTCAGTGTTGGGCCTGTTTGGTTTCGGTGTGGCTTTGCTCTTCTGCGCTGTTGGAGAGGCTGAAGGCTTCTGTTGGGTTTTGGGACTCTTGCCATCAGCAGCCTCGTCTTTAAAATGTTTCTTTTTACATTTTTTCTTCTTTTTTGGAGGACCGGTGTCACTTTTACCTTTGAAATGAACTGCAGACACACAAAGAATGCACATATTAATGACTGCATGTATTTAATTAGTGTTACTCGGCTGCCTTGGTGCAACATTGCAATTACAGTTTCTAGACTAAGACAAAATGCTCAGACAATGTCAGCTAATTGGAAAAAGGAAGATCTGAAATTTTCTGTTGACAAAGAAAAAACAAACGAACTCATGATCATCTTGCTTCCTCATTCTCCACAAGACAAAAACCAGTAACAGCTGATTCAGTGGGTGACAGTTTTTTCCTTCAGAAAGCAATCCTATTAACAGTAAAAACATTTATCAATCTTAAACATTTTTCTTTAGAACAACATTTATGTAATTATCAGTTTAGCTTGTGACTTCTTAATATAAGTTATTAGCTGTTTGGTTAAAAATGAGTTCCCTTTTTTGCATGTGTTGCTATTTTAATTATTATTATTACTTTTTGGTCCTGTGTAAATGGTAAATTTATAGCACTTTTACAGGTCTTTATACAGCATGACTTATTCACACACACATTCATACAAGCACTGTTTGGAGCAGCCTAACCCTAACCCTCTGATTAATAGATGACCTGCTCTACCTCCTGAGCCACAGCCATTTATTGCACTGTACAGTGACATATTTAGCTGCTGTACACCTCCACTGTAGATTTTAAATCAGAAGTGACTGTGAATGAAGTGCAGACTTGAAGCTTTCATTCAGGGATTTTAGAAAAAAATCTTCCATCAACTGTTATAAATGCAGCCATTTTTATACAGTCCCCCATTTTCAGAGGCTCAAAATTACCTGGACAATTGACAAGTAGTTTAATGGACAGGTGAGGCCTGCTCCCTTGTTACTACATGACAAATTAGGTAGACATAACATCTGTAGTTGATTCATAGTGTTGAATTTTTATTTCATAACGTTTCACTGTAATTTTGAATATGAGTCCTAAAGAAATGTGTGCAATGATTTATTGATGATGACTGCAAACACCAACAGATGCGCCCTGCCAGGTGAGGGACTTAAAGAGGACTTCAGAGCTGTAATCAAGGCTCGAAGGTGGCTGCAGTAAAGGCATTGTATTTAAAACATTCCTTATATTTAAAATTATGTTATGTCACATAAAAAAAATTATTTAAAATATTTTTAGATATCCCCAAACTAAATACACATAATTTCCATATTTGACAAAAACTCAAAGTCTTAACATTTTAAAACAGAAATTTAATTTTTTGGCTGTTTTTTTTTTTTTTTTGGTGCAGAAAAGACTAAATGATTAAGCTTTTATCAATAATACCCGATTACTTTTCTGACATACTATCAGTTTGGTTATTTCCTCCAATAAACAAACCCCTGCATTGGAAAAAACTGCAGATCCTTCTCAAACACTGTAGCGCCCCCTGTGGTAACAAGTAGGTAACATGAAAAAGTGTGGCAGGAGGTTTGATGACATTTACTGAGTTTTACATAGTTTCCTACAACAACTAACGCCTAAACGTTAAAGTAAGCTTATACCACAGCACAAAAATCTCTAAGAAGTGCGTAAATAAACCCGCGCAGTTAGCTAACATTACCGAACGGTCTCTTCTTCGGCTCCTGGGCTCGTTGAGAAAACACTTTACTTGCAAGTTTTTGAATGTACGAGTCCTTAGAGACGAGATCCATGTCGCAAAGTGGGCGTTTAGTCCGGATAAAACAGCTAAAACAGGATATTTACAGATTTTAAAAAAACATCAACACATTCACGTACCCACGTGGGTAAAAAAAAACTAACGGGGCGGGGCGTCGTCAAAGCGGAAGGAGTAACACCAGAAGTGGTCCCCCTCCGAGCAGAAGCCTGCCAGTTATGTAGTTGTTATGTACTTAGCTTTTTCCTTCATTTTCACCACATTTTTCACTTTGTTTTGATTCAGAATGGCTTCTTTGACACTTCTGTTGGCTTCCTCCCGGAGGGTGCTTCCGACACTAAAAACGCAGGTGCGTTAATTGTCGTAGTTTCTCGTCTTTACGTCCCAGAGAAAAAGTTACGTGAAAGTCATTTTTCATCGCTCAGTGAGCGACTTACACAAATATTCAGTTTTTTGAGTTGTTTGTTTTGTATAATTGCAGAATCGCGCCTTTTACCCCAAGAGGTCTTTCTTTCTGCCCAGACTCCTCAAACCTGCAGACGGTACAAGAAAAACATGCTCATAATTACACTAGCTCTATTTTTTTTTTTACTCTTTATTTATAAATAACAAAAAGTGCAATAATGTATAGCGAGATAAAGCAAAGAGAAAAAGTGCCACAGCGGTAATGTGGTCTCAAGAAGAAATGTATATTATTTAAGGGAATTAATTGTTCTTTTACACTTTTTCTTTTAACAGAAGACTTAATTGAGAGTCCATTAAAAAAAAATAGAAAAAACAATCTATTCTTCATCTATGATGTGGTATTTTGTCCAGTAGGTGAAATGTAATGACTGCATAATATAAAGTAATGCAAAGGACATAAATATAATATATTTAATAGCTATGTCAATATGCAGTTCGACTTTACAAGCAGTCCACCTTACATTCATACTGTTTTCATATCCAGGAAGCTTCCTTGGCTTTGGACGACTGTCCAGCTCCACAGCAGCCAAAGCTGCAGAGAAAGGAGAAGACTCTTTTCTTAAATGGTTCCTGCTGCTTATCCCTGCCACCACTTTTGGCCTCGGTACATGGCAGGTACAACCTATTTGTTGATTGTTGCTGCTTTTTAAATACACAATTCAGTTATGTCTTTGTGTTAATGTTGGATGGACTCTGGTGCTTTTATCACTGTGTAGGTGAAAAGGCGTCAGTGGAAGTTGAGGTTGATTGATGACCTGACACGACTCACTACTGCAGACCCCATTCCTCTTCCTCTGGAGTAAGTAAATGGCAGGCATGCTTCATCAGCAGGTCATTCAAAGTTGTTGCATTTATTTACACATATGCTGGCCTCTTTGTTTAAAACTTTGGCCATGCTTAAGTGCATACGCACATCAATGGCAGAAAATAAGAAAAAGCACAATAGGTACCCTTGAGTATCTATTTCATGCCATGACCTAATGTGCAGAAACACCAATTAAATAAGTTAAATAAGCCACATGTTGTGTACATATGTTAGTCATTAGGTTGCAGATTTACATGTGATTTTTTTTTTCACCCCCTTGCATCCTAGTCCTTATGAGATTAATAACTTGGAGTACAGAAGGGTCAAGGTACGTGGGCGTTATGATCACTCCCGTGAGCTGTACATTATGCCCCGCTCACCAGTCGATCCGGAGAGAGAGGCCAGAGAGGCGGGAAGACTGTCTTCAAGTGCAGAGACCGGCGCTAATGTCATCACCCCATTCCACTGCACCGACCTCGGGTAAGGAGCCAGATAAAACATCACATCACAGAAATAACTGTATAGCAATCTTGCACTTTGTCCAACACTGATTTATATGGTCTGTGTCACTGAAGCATCACAATCCTGGTGAACAGAGGATACGTGCCAAGGCAGAAAATAAGACCAGAGACCAGGATGAAGGGGCAGGTTAGTATCTCAGATGAGGAAAGACATCAGATGCTGGTTTAGCACAAATGTTTTAGACCAGGTTGTAGTGTTAAATGAGTCGTAATGCTGCCCTGAGAGTTGTTTACTGAATGAAGATGAACTTATTTTAAGTCTAACAAAGTTTGCCTCAGGCTATGTCAGAACTTAGATGACGGTCGTGAAAAAGGAACAACACCCTCTTTCAGTTCTAAGGTTTTACACATCAGGACATAATAATAAAAAATTATCTGCTCCTTAGCAACTCTTAAAATGAGGTAAACACAACCTCAGATAAACAACATGACATATTACACAATGTCATTATTTATTTAGCAAAAACTAAGCCAAAATGCAGAAGCAGTGTCTGAAAAACTAAGTACACCCTCACTGCTCCCATAGGAATTACGAAGGTAAGTAGCAGCCAGGTGCTGCTAATCAAAGGCACTCAATATGAAGCCCATCATCCCGCAGTGAGAAATATCATTAACAGGTGGAAAACATTCAAGACAACTGCCAGTCTTCCCAGGAGTGGACGTCCCAGCAAATCACACCAAGTTCAGACCGTGTAATGCTGAGAGAAACTGGAAAAAAACCCAGGAGCTCCATCTCAGACTCTACAGCCTCAGTTAGCATGTTAAATGATAAAGTTCATTTTATTTCTTGTTGACGCGAACAGCACTAAGCTGTTAGAGGAAGTTGCTCTCCCAGGTCTTTCTGGTGTGAAAAAAACTAATGTATTCAGAATTCATGTCAAATTAGGTCCAAACTTCCTTTAGTAACTATTTTAAACGTGTTATCCTTGTGAAATTGGCTCCAAGTCCTTTTAATTATCATGTTATTCCTACTAATAAACTTTTTGCATACAAATTTAAATTCACTAAAGTGGAACCAACACACCACAAGCTTCCTTCAGTCATACTGATGAATTTCCTGTTCCTTTAAAGCCTTTTCTGACTTCCTTACCAAAGTGAAATGCTCCCTTCATGCAGGTGGAGGATGAGGTGGAGGTGGTGGGAGTGGTCAGGCTGACAGAGATTCGTAAACCCTTTGTACCAAACAACGACGTGGAGAAAAACCGCTGGCATTACCGAGACCTGGAGGCAATGTCACAGATCACTGGAGCTGCACCCATCTTCATTGATGCTGACTTTGGTACGTTCTCATAACCAATACTTTGACTCTCATTACATACAGATTAAACCCCTCATAAACCTACAGGTCATGGTTTATCCCAGTCACTCACACTGATACTTTGTTCTTGAAAGTAATTTAAAGTATTGTGTATATGCAGGTAGCACTATTCCTGGTGGGCCAATAGGTGGACAGACCAGAGTCTCTCTGAGGAATGAACACATGCAGTACATAATAACATGGTTAGTGAGGCTTTTCTTTTGAATTGCAGATCTGTGAGAAACATCTCAAAATGCATTTAATAGTAATTACTTTTTTCCCCCTTCCCACAGGTATGGTTTGTGTGCAGCTACGTCCTACATGTGGTATACAAAGTTCATCAAGAAGATTTAGAATTTGAGGATTTAATGCAGTTAAATTATTCCACTTGAATACTTGAAAACCATATACTCTTAATTGTTGTGAGCCTGCTGCAGGTATTGTGTAAATAGGTTAATGTGAGAATAAAGTACCCAAGCTCTGGGATTCTTGTTTCTATTGTATGTCATGAACTGATGAAAACTGAAAAAAATTAATCCTGAACACGTGCCTGTAAAAAATTTAGTCTGTAAATATTAAATTTAAGCCATTTTTTTTTGTAAAATTGGACATTTTTACTTGGTAGTTTCACTGCTGGAGGCCATTCAACAAGTCATTTGGATGTAATCAGATTCAGTGAGTGAAGTATAAACTGTTTGGACTTTGTTACATCTACATTTCCATGGAACTGAAAGCCACAGTTCATTTTTCCACCCATAAATTTAGGTTTATTTAGACTCACCTAAACCATCTTAGTCATTTCTATTTTAAGGGATTATCAGTTAATTATTACTTATTATTTAATCTATGATCCAAACGAACAAAATGACGTCATTCATTTTCCATGTTTACAATTCCTGCTCTCATTGTGCTGAAAAAACAAAACTGCAATTTAACATTTTTAGTTTGAAAATTAACAACAGCAGTCTTTTTTCTTTTAGGACATACATTTCCTTTATTCCAAAACAATTTAACCAAGCTTGGTTGCCAGTTCCTTGGCCTTTGCCTTCTCCAGCTTAGTGATGCGTGCTGTGGATTTGGGGCCCATGATGTTACCTCCCCAGTGACGACGGATCTGGAAAACAAGTTTGCAAATGGTTAAAATTTGTACAATTTGTGAAACGTAAACACTGTCACAGTAACTGTTACTCACCTCCTCATATCTGTCATTGTAGTTGGTCTTGATGGCTTCCACGAGCTTGGCAAGTGCACCTTTGTCCTCACTAGGGAAAAACAGCCCGTCAGTACAGTACTGACACTTTACACAGAGGACTACATTTTCAAAACTCAAAGCACACACATGCCTGTCTGACAGTTTTACTTCAGATTCCTACAAAATTTGATACCTAATCAATTAGTCAACTGCAGTAGAAGCCCCCCACCCCAAACTTCCCCAAGTATCACGTCTTTTTTTCCTCATCAAACATGAACTACTAAGAGCACCTGGCAAACTTATCTGTTAAAACTTGAACACAGTTTATGTGCAAACTTACGGGTTAATCTGTGTGAAGGCCAGTGAAGTGCATGTCTTTCTGTGCACCAGTCTGCCCAGTCTAGCCTTGCCCTTGATGATGCAGTAAGGGACACCCATCTTGCGGCACAGAGCAGGAAGGAAGACCACAAGCTGGAAAAGCAAGGGGACCACAGGATCAAGTATTAATATTTCAGGAAGACAATTTTTAACTGCAAAGTAATCTTGGCCAAAAAAATGTTGAGTTTATCCATGAAGCGGTACTGCTGACATTGCACTTCATAGTTAAAACTCGCTTTGTGGTCTGTGCTCAGGGTTAAAAAGCTCGTATGTTTTGATCCACACAAAGGATTCAGGTGAAGAAATTCAGACATCATTGCCAGTGACCACTTTCTGCACTAAACTGGACCAAAAATACAGTCATAATATTGCAACAATCTCACCTCAATTGGATCCACATCGTGGGCAATGACGACCAGCTGGGCCTTCTTGCTCTCCACCAGAGAGGTGACTGTGTTCACACCTGCAGAGGAGGGGAAAAGAAAAAAAAAAATACAAAGAAATTTTAACAACTTACGATCTACCAACTTTGTCCAGAAAATCTCATTATTTTTTGGCCAATGCTCAGGGTTAAAAAGCTCAAAAGACATCAAGGCAAGTTTCAGGTGAAGAAATTCTGGTCATCACTGCATTGAGGCCAAGTTAGATGAGGCTAAATTAACAAGAACAAGGTGGCTTCTAATGTATGAATAAATGAAAATGACACGTTCACAGCACAAACTAGATGTTTAAGAGCAAACCTACAGTTTACCAATTAGGCCAGTGTGTTAAGTAAAATAATAATAATAATCACATACTAAAATAATTTTCATTAAACGTGCAGCTTTACAGATGTGGGGCTTCATCCAGTCTATCAAACTCACCTGCACGGATAATGGGGGGTCTCTTTGTGGGGGCATCTCCCTTTCCAGTAGCCTTCTGCTCAGCACGAGCCAGCAGCCTCTGCTTCTTCTCCTGCTTGGTCTCTGGCCTGTACTTGTGAGCCAGCTTGAACAGCTGAGTGGCTGTGGAAGAACACAGTGCATTAAAATTTCAACCACCAAAGTGTGGCTACATGCTGTGTTAACTGCAGAGCAACTAGGATTTCAAACAGATGCATCAGTGATCTTGGTGGAAATGGTCCACATAACTGGTCAGATAGCAAATATTCTTTCACATCACTTGCAAAGTGAAATAGTTCTTAGAACCCACATGACAAACGCTCAAATACTCAGGTTTTTGTCAGCCTGCCATTCGAAAGAAAAACACTTGCTGGTTCTTACCAGTCTGGCGGTCCAGAGCCTGGGTGAACTGGTTGATTGCAGGGGGCACCTTCAGACGCTTGTAGAGGATGGCGCGCTGCCTCTGCAGGCGGACGTAACGAGGCCATTTCACAAAGCGTGTCAAATCACGCTTTGGTTGAATATCCTGGCCTGTAGTAAACAACAACAACAAGTTATTTATCTACCACTAAACACAGGTACATCCTCATTTTGTTGTTAACTGAATGTGCATCAGCGATCTTGGTGGGAAGATTGTCATCAATGGTATTAAGATAGCAAATATTCTTTTACATCATCTGCACCAGTACGACCGGAGCTCGCCCAAAAATGCCACCTGTGGGTACTCACCGATGCCAAAGTTCTTGGGCCTCTTCTCAAACAGGGGGTTGACTACTTTTTTGGCCTCATGCTTCTTGGCCACTGAAGGGGCCGGTGCCACCTTCTTCCCCTTAGCCTTCTTTCCCTTAGGCTGTGGAAAAGGAGCAGCATGTTACACAAGCACAAATACAGGTAATTTTGACAGCACCGATTCATATTCTATCTTAATGTGCGATTCTGAAGTTGTAAACATGTCATTTCACATGCAAACTTTCAACACTGCTCCACTTTACTAAGCACTAACCACTACCAATGCCAACTTCTCTGAAAATAATTTTTAAGTCCAGCCACAATACAATAAAGCGCTGAAGCAAAATCAGAAATGAAAGTCAAATGCGAGAGCATGACTTTGCCCATGCTGCTACACCTCTACACATAAAGCATGTCATTTACCCGGAGCTAAAGACCGACCGAGGCTGCCTGGCGTACCAATAAAACCTTGAGTACTTATTACGTATTCACACATTAAATAAACACCAGAATTACTGCAAATGTGGAGCCCAATGCAAGATTGGTACCAACTAACGCTCGGGCCCATCCACTTAATGCTACCGTGTAAACTAGCCGGACACACATACATACTGTTTCCCTTTAGTATTACCTCCCACTGTACTTCTACTGATCACATTATGTATTAACGTCTAAACAATTAAATAGAAAAACAAAATAAAGAGAATGAGCTCCTGAAACACGTATGTTCATCGACTTTAGCTTTAGCCCCTCACAGGCACAGCACTGCTAGCACCGGTTACACATCGGCCAGTTTAACTAAGTTTTAGCCATAAACAACACACCATCTGACCACAATATCAACATCACGGTCCTACACAGGGTTGAAGGACTTCATTGTCACATTCTACAGCATAAAGAACTAAAAGCAGAGAAGGATGCGAGCAGATACAACAGCTTAAGTATTTCCCCACAAAGATCAGCTATGTACCCACCATGTCGGTTCAGGCAGAAAGGAAGACCGGGGTATTCTGGGTAGCGTAAATACCGCGAGGCTTGCTGCGTCTTACGTGGCTTCCAATAGCGCCGATCTGGAGTCAGATTTTACAGCTGCCCGCCTCCTCAAGCTTTGGTTTTAGAAAAGCGTGGTGCTGACTCGGAATCTGTGTTGCAAGAAGTATGAATGACTGCGATTTGTTTTAATTTTCTTCGCCGTACTGATAAAATTATAAATGCCTCGAAACAAGCTTGAAACACATTAATCAAAAATACTGTGTGTATATGTAAGTGACATCATATGTTTCTTTCATAGTGCAGAATATATAAAATAAAATAATATTAATTTTTTATTTACAAAACATGGACTATTTTAGGTGTAGCAATATCATACTATGCCTTTCTAGTTTAGTTTTCTAACTTTAAAAAAAAAAAATTACAGTCAATTTAACTTTATTTTGTTGATCCTCGTAATTGTGTACAACAGGTCTTGCCACCCAAATCCACAGATAAAATAAGAGGGGTTATTTAAAAAAAATGCAACATTGGACAGCAGGTTAAAAAGTTATTTAAAAAGACACAAGACATAAATGATTGTGTTGTGCAGCCATCAACAGCATTTGACACATTAAGAGGTTGGACAGCAGAGTAAAATTAGATTTCATCAGATCCTGTCCAGCAATCTTCTGAGAGATCCGCAGTTCAGTTTTTTCTCTCTCAGACTGTGTATTCATCAATAAAAAATATAATATTAATAAAACAAAGAAGAATAATTGAAATCCCCGACAAAAATATGTATTTTATTTTTAGTCTTTGTTGACCATAGTTAGGAATCATGTTAGTATTTGCAGTACTGTGATAAGTCTTCATCTACCCTTGATTTCCAAGGAGCCAGACTTTCTAGGAATTTTTAAAGTGGTCATGAGTAACAGCTCTCCAGGCTTTCTGAAGGTCTTTCAAAGCTTTCATTTGGACATTGGTTGTTTTTTCACTCATTTTCAGTCCAGCCCTAGTGTCTATTTTCAGAGGAATTTTTGTTTTGTTTTATTTTGTGTTTTTTGTTAAGCTAACTCTATATTATATAATTGTTCAAGCAAAAAACAACAAAAAAAAGGTGCCTAACTCAACCACCAGTGTTGTGTCTACACATAATAGGAAACTTATCAAAGAGCCAGTTAAAAATGGTATCTCTGTTACTGCCAGTCTGTTGCAAAAACATACAGTTTGTTACCCTTTTTTAGTTTAGTTTATTAAATGGGAATAAATAGCCAAAGATAACAGTTTTACAGACAAAATATTATTTTCGCACTGACAAGGTGATGCCCAAAGAGCTAATAGTTGAAAGCTTGGCATAGTTCAACGTGGTGTGCTAGATCTGAGGAAACTGGACAAGATTGTGGCGTGATGTGCTGCTTTTTGAGAATTTTTAGCCTTCATCACTTTCTTTTAAAAGTGATTTCTTGATTCAGCAGGTCTGGCTGAAATCAGGCCTGGGTGTGGTTAGTAAAATTGAACCCAGCTTTCCAAAAAAAAAAGAAAAAAAGTGGTTTTCACAGTTAATTCATGATTTAATAAGCGGGACAATTACTTTTTCACACAAGGCCAGGCAGCACTGGATAGCTTTTTCCCTTATTAAATGAAATTATCATTTAAAAAAATGCATTTTGTATGTAACCAGGTTACCTGTGTCTAACATTAAGATTTGTTTGATCTGAAACATAAATGTGACAAATATGCAAAAAAACTAATATATGAGGAAGAAGGGAAAATGTTTTTTCCTCGGCGCTGTATCTGTGGTGATGGAACAGTCAACCAGTGGACTCGCGGGACCCATTTAACTTACGTACCTCTGACGTACGCACAGCATTATGTCACTTCCGTAAACAGGGGCATTTATGAAAACTGGTCACTGGTGCTTTTTATTAACATCAATCTACAAATGTAATGAAGTAAATATTAATAAAGACACATAATTAAGATAAAACAAAAACAAGGACACAAAAAACAAAACAAAACAAAACAAAACCAAAAAAACAAGAAGAAACAACAACAACAAAACAAAACAATCTTAATCTTTTAATTGAGTTTAATTTGCATCTACTGTCCTAGCAGTGGTTTGGGCTGACGTAGCCTCCTTCAGTCTGACGTCGTGCTCAGTGGTCGTGCGTGCCGTGCCGGGCCTCGCTGCGGATGGAGGTGGTGGGGTTGTTTGGGGATGGCTTGCCGGGTTATCGCGTCTCCTCCTCGGTGTCTTGCTAGCATACCGTCACCTTCTCGCACTGAGCATGAACAGTTTGCATGAAGATGTATAATAAGCATTAGCGTCGTGGCAGCCGCTTCTGTTTGTGAGTCCTTTCTAACGTCGCTGCAGCCGAGAGATGCTTTGTGAGCTTTGGTGGGTGAACAGAAGGCCTTTACTTTGCAGGGCTGACAGCTTCTATTTAGGGGGGGGGGGTATTGTTGTCTTCACGGTAATAACAAACTGCAGCTGCAGATTTATCTGCGTTTGCGTTATCAGCCAGAGACCAGGTCTGTGTGATGTGTGTGTGCTGGTCGTGTTTGGTGTTGAGGTGATGGAGCTAGCGTTAGCTTACAGCAGCCTCTTCTCTGTAGATTCGTGTTTCTAATGCCCTGTCATGTTTGCAGAGGTCCACCAGAAGAAGAGAGTTGGTAGCTATGGCTGAACAAGACATTTGTCCTCACCTCGATTCAATAGGCGAGGTGACAAAGGAGGACCTTCTCCAGAAATCTAAGGTGGGGTTTTCATAAAGTAGAGGTGCTGTCAAATATGCCCTATTTTGGTTGATAGCTTTAATAAGTGCTTGAGCTGCAATAATACAGAAAGTCTGTGGTGTGCTAATGCAAAGTGTGTTAATACACCCTGTTAATATTTCCTGCAGGGAACTTGTCAGTCATGTGGAGCTGGTGGCCCAAACCTGTGGGCCTGTCTGCAGGTAAGGTTAGGACTTGGATTCTGTTAAATGCCTTAAATCGGTCTCTTAAAAGTTAGCTTAGACGTTAAAAGGTGGCTTAACCTCTGAGCCTACACTGCAGCACTGCACTTAGTTTATATCATCTGAGACCAGTGGGTCAGGTAAATGATAATTACTGTGGAATATAAATGTGGTTTATAAACACTGTTCCTCTCAACCAAGGAAAACAATAAAGGTTGCTGATTGATTTTGGAAAAGGTGTGAGATCCTGTCTTACACAGTGCTTTGTATTCTGCTTTGCAGAACGACTGCCCATATGTCGGGTGTGGAGAGTCCTACTCTGATCACAGCACCCTGCATGCACAGGTAAAACCCTTTTCACATTAAGTATACCTGCAAGCCCTCCCCCTTTTGTCAGAAGTCCACCAACTGATTGTGTGTTTTCTTTAGGCTAAGAAACACAACCTTACAGTGAACCTGACAACGTTCAGGATCTGGTGTTATGTGTGCGAGCGGGAGGTGTTTCTGGAGCACAGGCCGGCCCTGGTGCCCGTACCTGCTGCACCCCACCTCTGTAAAGCCACAGAGCAGGTATGAGTTCAGCCGAGCACATGTTATTACCTTACTTGTGGAATTTAAATTTTAGAAAGCACACAGACAGGATGCTCATAATATCAATTTGTCATCCTCCTAGGACACAGCTCCACAGACAGTAGGTCACCCACTAAAAGCAGTACCGATTGCTGTGGCAGAAGAAGAAGGTTCAGAATCAGAAGAAGATGAGCTTAAACCCAGAGGTATAAATCCAGGGGAAAAATCCATCCTTGAAGTGGTCAAGGCTGCCACATTTGTTTAGTTACCGTCCTGTTTTTTTTTTTTTTTTTTAAATTCAGATCTTGAAGTGGTTCTTTCTGTTCGACTTGTTGTACAGCAGAGTTTACATCTAAACTGTTTTTTTTCTTTTTTTGTGGTCATATTATTTAGGCTTGACGGGAATGAAAAATATTGGAAATTCCTGCTACATGAATGCAGCTCTTCAGGCCCTGTCTAACTGGTGTGTACTCTTCCTCTTTTCCCATTCTGACCAGTTAGTAGGTTTTTGTTTCAAGGTTAAAATGTTTGATCAGTTTGTTTTTGGCTTTAATCAGGGTAATCAACAATAAACATTTTTTAAACATCTACTACAAGCGTAGGTGGAGCTTTAACCTCACTTGTCCATCTCTCCCCTCACCAGCCCTCCTCTCACTCAGTTCTTCCTGGACTGTGGTGGATTGGTAAGGACTGACAAGAAGCCTGCTTTGTGTAAGAGCTACCAGAAACTTATCTCAGAACTCTGGCATAAAAAACGGTAATTGAAACGTCACATATTTATCTGTAAATTAGACTACAGACTAGTAAATGTAATTACATCTCTCTCATTACTGCTGCCCTCTCAGGCCCAGCTATGTTGTCCCTACCAGCCTGTCCCACGGCATCAAACTAGTGAACCCCATGTTTCGCGGTTATGCTCAGCAGGTAGGGGCATCCACCTGGTATCCTTAAACAGCATCTTGATACGGTCCTAGTTTCTACAGCCTAATTTATTTTTCTCGCACCACCACCAGGTTCTGGTTCTGACAAACTTGAAAACACTGTAAACATTTCCTTAAAATGAGAGATCTTTTTTTTTTAGGGAGGGGAATTTTAATATTTGTCTAAGATTAGGCAAAGTAACAGGAAATGCACTTTTTTTCCTTTTAGTATAAAGACAGGAAGCAGGGAGAAACTAATCTCATCAAATATCACCTATGGACTTTTCTCTTGTTTTGTAGAACAAAACAAGTACAACTATCTGTTTCCCCTGTTACTGAGTGCTAAGGTAATTGACCTTTAGCTGTCGCTTTCTGTAATGAATGTACAGTATAAGTGTACAGACTTAGCAAGAAAGCAAATAAGTTTCATTTCTGAGAGGCTGCTTGATCTAAAAGATTTCTGGCACTTGGGCTAACACAGGCTTTACTTATATTATTCCACATCTTCAGCATACACGAATGTTGAAAAGATAGAAGGCTTTGTCTGTCTTAACTCAGTTGTCCTTCAGAAGGCACAGACAGGGGGAAAAAACTTCAATCAGACTTTGAGTTTGTCTTATTATTTTTAAAGAGAAAATGCAGAAATTTTCCCAATACTGAATTATCACCAATCTAATTTCTTGTTATTTTTTCTCTGGATTAGTTCATGTTGGATTTGTTGCTTTGCATTGTTGCTGTGATGCATTTTTGGCTGTTTTCAGGGCGTGTGATTGGTGCACAGGATCTCCCTAATGTGCAAAATGATTTTGTGTTACAGGGAAGACATCGTCACTCCAGTATTTCTGTCTTTTTGTTTGTATTTACAGATGTGTATGTATTAGCTACATCTCTGTGAATATAGCCCTATTCATGCACCCTGCTTTGAGTTAATAGAAGATGTTGTTGTTCTCCAGGACACTCAGGAGTTCCTGCGCTGTTTGATGGACCAGTTACATGAAGAGCTGAAGGAGCCTCTGACGGAGTGCAGTGTGGGCAGTGATGGAAATGACGGGGAGGACAGAAGAGACGGAGATCGCTCCCCGTCTGAGGATGAATTCCTTTCTTGTGACTCTGGCTCTAGCAGTGACCGGGGGGAGGGAGGAGGTGTGGGTGAGAGCGAGCTGCTCATCCAGGATGAGTGTGATGGGGTCAGGTCACAGACAGGTGGAATGGGGGACATCAGTAGTGGTCCAGTGATCTCTGAGAAGGAGAGGCTTAAAGAAAGGAGGGTACCTGGCTCCCCACTCCGTGGAGGCTCACAAGAGATGGATGAAGATGCTGATGTGGACACAGCAGCTGAGGAGGGGGGTCCTGAAAGGAGGTCGGAGGATGAGGAACAGTTGGCACCAAGCACAAACACTGAAGTCCAAAGTCAAGAGAACCAACAGGCATCTAATACAGGGCAAGGTCAAGTCCCGAGCAACAACAGCTCAGGTACAAGACCAGCAGGACTACAGTGATTATATAATGTGTTAAGTCATAGAATGCCATCAGTTATCTTTAATCAGTTATCGTTAATTTTGTATTTTTAATATGCTGCTTTCTAGAGCCAGACAATGAAGCATCGATGACCCAGCCCCAGTCCACCCCCTGTAGTCCTGTGCGCACCCTTCAAGAGATGCATCCCAAATTGTCCTCCAGTCCCCCACGTTCCAGCCCTCTCCGCTCTTCAGGGCCTGCATACTCCTTCAAAAAAGGTGAGAATTTTTCATTGGTCATTCGAGATGTGTCTGTTTTAATGGACGTTTGCCTCAGACAAGCACATTTTTACCACTCTGCCGTGTGACAGTTGTAAAGATCATATTGGAAGCCATGAGTAGTGGCATGTACAGAAAAGTAAATTAACCAAATCGGAGGTTTCTTAATGTTTTACATATTTAATCCAACAATGATGGTATTGTTCTGTCAGTCAGTCAGTCCACAGCTTTGGTCCAGGTTGATACAGTGCCTTGCAAAAGTATTTGGCCCTCTTGAACTTTTCAACCTTTTGCCACATTTCAGGCTTCAAACATAAAGATATAAAATGTAAATTTTTTGTGAAGAATCAACAACAAGTGGGACACAATCGTGAAGTGGAATTAAATTTATTGGATGTGTCAAACTTTTTTAAAAAATAAAAACTGGAAAGTGGGGCGTGCAATATTATTTGGCCCCCTTGCGTTAATACTTTGTAGCGCCACCTTTTGCTGCAATTACAGCTGCAAGTCGCTTGAGGTATGTCTATCAGTTTTGCACATCGAGAGACTGAAATTCTTGCCCATTCTTCCTTGCAAAACAGCTCGAGCTCAGTGAGGTTGGATGGAGAGCGTTTGTGAACAGCAGTCTTCAGCTCTTTCCACAGATTCTCGATTGGATTCAGGTCTGGACTTTGACTTGGCCATTCCAACACCTGGATACGTTTATTTGTGAACCATTCCATTGTAGATTTGGCTTTATGTTTTGGATCATTGTCTTGTTGGAAGATAAATCTCCGTCCCAGTCTCAGGTCTCTTGCAGACTCCAACAGGTTTTCTTCCAGAATGGTCCTGTATTTGGCCCCATCCATCTTCCCATCAATTTTGACCATCTTCCCTGTCCCTGCTGACGAAAAGCAGGCCCAAACCATGATGCTGCCACCACCATGTTTGACAGTGGGGATGGTGTGTTCAGGGTGATGAGCTGTGTTGCTTTTATGCCAAACATTTCGATTTTGGTTTCATCTGACCAGAGCACCTTCTTCCACATGTTTGGTGTGTCTCCCAGGTGGCTTGTGGCAAACTTTAAACGAGACTTTTTACGGATATCTTTGAGAAATGGCTTTCTTCTTGCCACTCTTCCATAAAGGCCAGATTTGTGCAGTGTACGACTGATTGTTGTCCTATGGACAGACTCTCCCACCTCAGCTGTAGATCTCTGCAGTTCGTCCAGAGTGATCATCGGCCTCTTGGCTGCATCTCTGATCAGTCTTCTCCTTGTTTGAGATGAAAGTTTAGAGGGATGGCCGGGTCTTGGTAGATTTGCAGTGGTCTTATACTCTTTCCATTTCAATATGATTGCTTGCACAGTGCTCCTTGAGATGTTTAAAGCTTGGGAAATCTTTTTGTATCCAAATCCGGCTTTGAACTTCTCCACAACAGTATCTCGGACCTGCCTGGTGTGTTCCTTGGTCTTCATGATGCTCTCTGCGCTTTGAACAGAACCCTGAGACCATCACAGAGCAGGTGCATTTATACGGAGACTTGATTACACACAGGTGGATTCTATTTATCATCATCAGTCATTTGGGACAACATTGGATCATTCAGAGATCCTCACTGAACTTCTGGAGTGAGTTTGCTGCACTGAAAGTAAAGGGGCCGAATAATATTGCACGCCCCACTTTTCAGTTTTTTATTTGTTAAAAAAGTTTGACACATCCAATAAATTTAATTCCACTTCACGATTGTGTCCAACTTGTTGTTGATTCTTCACAAAAGATTAAAATTTTATATCTTTATGTTTGAAGCCTGAAATGTGGCAAAAGGTTGAAAAGTTCAAGAGGGCCAAATACTTTTGCAAGGCACTGTATATCACATTAACTCTGAGGTGGAGGTGGCCCAAAGTTTGGTATGAATAATCTTTGTGCTGAGCCAGTGTATCCTTCAATGACATCATTGTCAATAGTGCTTTTGATTCAGATGTAAATGTCTATTGGATTGATTGTCATGACATTTGGTTGGACATTCATATCATGCCGTGATCTTTACTTAATATAGAGATAAAGATCATTGTCATTGGGTCATTTCATTGTCTCAAGGTGTAGTCTAATAGATCTGTTAGCATGGCAGTAGACTGGAGCCAAACATATGTATTGGCCAGCTATATTATCATTCAAAATTGGCCTATTGTAGATATATTAATATTGGTTTAGATTTATTTTGCTTGAAAAGCACGTTTTTCTGTATTTTCTACAGAGGAAATAACCCGTGCACCATTCAAGCATAAAAAAAGCATCTAACTCAAGGAATGACCCACAGTTTTGTTTCTACATGTAACAGGCAGCTTAACAAAGAAACAAATTTAATTGTATCTTGAAGCACTTTGATACCAGCAACCTGTTGCAAAAACACATTTATTCCAATTTCTTTAGCTTAATGTAAAATGCCAACTATAACATAGTTTGACAGGCATAAAGTTGTAATTTTGCACCAGCAAGATGATTCCCAAAGAGCTATCGGCTAAAAACCTGGCATGCCTCAGTAGGCTGTGCAGTGTGTTCTTTGAGGATTTGAGGAAACTGGACAAGTGGAGGACAGAAGAAGTAGTAGCAGGCCTTAAAAACTATCCACAGCAGATGAACTGACATGAAAGTCATGTCCTTAAGAAACAGGAAAAAAAAAAATCCACTGAATACCTGATGAGAGATGCATCCAGCGCGCAAGATTGTCTGTTCGCTGAGGCCTGATCAGAAATGGTCTCAAAGGGCGGCGGTCAAGAAACCATTTTTAAAAAACGGGAAACGGAGAAGAAGCTGAATTATGTCAAACTACACAAGAAGTAGTTTGACATACTTCAAATCCAAAATTTAAATATGAGATGTAGATGAGTGAGGTACAACACGAGTGTTTACAGCATCTGTAAAACATGGTGGAGGCTCTGTCATGGTTTGTGGCTGCATTCTAGCCAGTGGTGTTGGGGGTCTTGTCAAGTTTGATGTACAGTAATCCCTCACTTATCGCGGGTGTTACGTTCCAGAACCACCCGCGATAAGTGAAAATCCTCGAAGTAGGGACGCTATATTTATTTTAATACTTATACACACTAAGTTTTTATAAACCCTCCCCACAAACTTATACACCAAATATATACATTACTGTACAACACGTGCTACGCATGTGAAGAACGAGTACCGCAAAAACCCACGGAACAGCGAAAATACTGCAATAAACATTCGCGAGTCCACGAAAAGCGAACTGCGAAGTAGCGAGGGATTACTGTAATTGTGAATTCAGAAAGTACTATGAGTACCATCTGGAAAGCATTTGACTAGCAGTGGTTTAATTTTTCAGCATTACAATGATCCCAAACACACTACGAGTGCAGTAAAAGCATACCTGGATAGAAAAACACACAACTGAACAGTATCAGTCTGGGATTGCCCTCCAAAGAGCCTGGACCTCAACATTATTGAAGCAGTGTGGGATCATCTTGACAGAGCCAACATCTAAGGAGGAGCTTTGAATGCCCTTCAAGAAGCCTGGAGAACTATTCCTGAAGACTAAAGAAAGTACAAGTAATAAATATTGACTTTCAAACTCATTAAAATTGTGCAAACTCTGTTTTTGCCTTATATAGTGTATTTCCATGTAGCTTTGCATGTGTTTCATTAAATTGCTCCACCTGTTTCCCATTTTCCTAACAAAATATAAAGAAACGAGCGGAAGCTCAAGACTTTTGCGCATTACTCTGACAAACTTATAAAAATGGGCGTGTGAGCCTGGAGAGCATCCAGGTTCAGGCTAGTACTGACAGGTTGGAGAGATTTTCTGAGTTGATAAGGACTCTGAAATTCTTGACAAAGTACCCCTGGACATGATTAGTAATGTTTTATCTTTAATGTGTGTAAAGAGTTCGTGAATCATTTTGATTCTGTGTTGGGGAAGCAGTTCGTCACCTCTTTATGCGTGTGCTAACTTTTCTGTTTTTCCTTATAGGATTGAAAATAAAGTTTCCTATATTTATTCATCATCTTAGATAATAAGACAGAAATTCAGTCAGGCTGTATCTTGCTATTTACTCATCCTCCTGGAGCTAAGGTTTCAACAGCACTGTCGTCATCGTCGCCATCATCATCACTAAGGTTTTACAACACAACCTGCAGTTCCTGTCCTCAAAGTTTACCAGTTTTATGATTATTATTATAATTTTTTAATGTGGTTGGCAATTTTTCTGTTATTCTGTTTGAAAGTGATGATGATTTAAATTCAGATTTACAGTATTTCTATTAATGCCCCTTAAAGTGTGAACCTTCTACCACAGTTTTCAGTTTGAGTGTACACAGTCATGAGCACTTCACTTAAGGTGGCTGTCTTTAGTCCCAGTCAAGCATTTGTCCCCCAAAGTCATCCCTCCCTCCCATCATGTTTCTTCCAGCTCAGCTGCTGCTCAGTGCCAGGAAGAAAAAGCAGTCTCACTATCGCAGCGTGATCTCCGACATCTTCGATGGCTCGATCCTCAGTCTGGTCCAGTGTTTGACATGTGACAGGGTAAGATGCAGTTCACACATTTAGACACCAGGGGACGCTAGAGTATATCCTTAAAACCCAAAACAAAATGTGTTTGTTAAATATTATATTACTGATCAAAGCAGGTTTAAATTAAATGTCTTTTTTTGACTGAATTTCAATATTATTCAGACTTTTCTGTGTGATTATAATAATTAAAATAAATATGCATAATTGTTCTTTTACTGCCAGAGACATGCTGTTTTAAACTAGTTCCCTGAATTTGTTACAGGTCTCAACTACAGTGGAAACCTTCCAAGACTTATCCCTCCCCATTCCTGGTAAAGAGGACTTGGCAAAGCTCCACTCGTCCATCCATCAGAACCTGCCGGTCAAGACTGGCGTGTGCCCCGACACTTACGGCTCACAGGGCTGGATCTCCTACATCATGGACTCCATACGACGGTCAGTGAACTGGGCTGAGAAGAAGTGAGCTTGTTTGTGCATGAATTCTGCAGAATTTTGTATGCTGATTTTACTGATAGGCTTTGATGTTATCAGTAGATTTGTGGTTTCCTTTCAACGTTATCTTCAGATGTCTTTGGTGATAAGTTTTATACATCCCTATAGGGTATCATTTTACACAGGAAGTAGTGGGCTGTCATTCTTTTGAAAATCTGCTTTTTTCCTGATAGCACAAAATAAAATGTGGCTTCTGATGTGTGAATTTAGTTTGATTTAATCTTTTTCCAGTGTGTGTGTGTGTGTGTGTGTGTGTGTGTGTGTGTGTGTGTGTGTGTGTGTGTGTGTGTGTGTGTGCGAGCATTATATGGACGATGACAAAAGTGAAACTTTTGCCAGATCTATAATCTTGTTGTGTGTTTTGCAGATGAAAACTTTTCTGTTTTTCGATCACTTTGATAGTTACAGGAAGCAGTGAGATATCACAGCTGACTTCTTTCATAAACCAATGAAAATATGTGTGTGGCACAAGTAGAGAGAACATTAGGGTGGAGAGATTTGGTAAGCAGGGCTCTGAAATGCTTGATAACGTACTCCGTGACACTGTTTTCAGTGCTGGGCCCAAGTGATGTTTATTTTTTAAAGGCCTGTACATGGTTTGTAACAACAGATATTTTAATTACCTACTGAAAGAAGAGGGCTGGAAACTTGCATGAAACTTCCTTTAAGTAGGGTTATCTTCGCTTGCAGGGCGTGCTCCGTTAATACTCATGCAGTAGTACCCATGCATGTTTTTTTTTCAGTTTTCTATGATGAACTGACTTGTTTGAAGACAGTTCAGCATAGTTTGCACAGGCTAAACCTTTCAGCAAAATAAGCATTTACCCGCAAAAAGCTATTCCATTGTTTTTATAATAGCACTGAAGCAAATGAGTATTTGTAGTATTTAGCTCTGCAGACTTACGGTATCTTTGAGCTTGTTGGTGTTTTTGTTTTCTGGCTTAAAAGGTTACTGTTTGGGTTCAGTCACATTGGTAAGTGGTGCTTTCAGAAATGTCATAACTCCACTGCAAACTACCTGGTCATCACCAAACAGCAGAAGGACAAAGTTGGCACTGTGTGGGTAGAGAGCATCCAGAAACTAAAGAGCCTGATATCTCCCTCAGGAATGAGTGCAAATAAGATCAGAGCTAAAAGATCATATTTGTCTGCTGGAAGTGTAAATACACTCTGCCTGCTAAAAGGTTCTTCATGTTGTATAGTTGTATGGTTTGTGACATCTTGTTTCAAAGGCTGGATTTTTAATCTTCATGCCTGTTGCAGTCTTGATATTAAGGAACCAGAAGTGGCCATGTTTTTACAATGCTGTTATCAGCTGATGCAGGGGTGGACGGAGAATTTTCCCATGAGAAACTGGGACTGTTGTGGAGGGCAGCTCCAATGAGCTGCACTCAATTAATTTGATCTCTTTATGAACTGCTGCTGATAAGAGTAGATGTTACAATGTGAAATAGACATAGTAAAAATTCAATTTTATCACTATTTATTCAACATTCCTAAAAACTTTTTTTTTTCTTCTAAATTTCAGACTATTGACTTTAAGCCAAGTGCTTTTTGCTTGTAGTTTAATTACTTCATCTGCAGTTTTTTTTCTTATTCAGTGAGAGAAATCTAGTGTGTTTTGGGCTTGAAAAAGTCCGTTAAATCAGGTTCAGTGTGAAGGACAGCAGAGAGGTCACCGAGAGGACGCGTCTCTGGGTTTGGCTCTGAGAATCTTTATCCAAAGAGCGTCTTCCTGGGAATGTCTCCTTATGTGAGGCACGTTCTCCTCTTTGAGAGAAGAATCCAGCAGTGATACTGACGTGAAGTGCTCTGCCTGTAGTGAGTCAAAAGTGCAGCAAACTGCCTGTGATTCAGTGCTCTTGCCCTGATGAAGTTAACTGTTTAATTATAACATCAACAACATGGTTAATTTTTAGGAGTGACTTACACAATGGCTTGTGGTGTGTTATACAATGGAAAAATAGCTGTTTCAGTTCATTTTAGCCACTTTATGTTCTGCTTCAAAAGTCCAACATTTATCTCTGTCAGATTTGGAGAGCCATCAGCTGTAACACCTACCAGTTTGTCCCATTTCAGCCCCGGCCTATCCAAGCATGCATTTACCTTTGTGAACAAATCACTCCAGCTTCTCAAGAATTTCACACTCTTGTTATCCCTTGTACAAAGTAACTGGACTGTGTCATGGACATGACTGCTTTTGTCCAGGAGCCAAGGAGAAAAAAGAATGGCTTACTGCCTTTAGCTGCTTTTTTTGGGAAATCAAAAAGCTGGTCTTGACTGCTCCATCCCTGAATGCCTAATTCCCCATTTACTTTGCGGGGGCAGACATGGGCAGACAACGGGCTGGATGTGGCCTGTGAGCCATACAGTGCCCAGGTCTGACCTAACACTAGTAAGCTTGGTGTGGAAGTAGTTTCTGTATATGTATGGGAGCATTGCATAGAAAATACAAAGAAGTCACATGCAGTTAAAATACTAAAATTTCACTCTCCAGAACTGGAGTGCACTTTGTTGAGTTGTTACTCCAATTAATCACACATCCAGATGTGTTATTGCCAGATAATTGCTTTCAAATGATCCAAAAGGGATCAATGCTGCAAACAGGTCCAGTAACTTGAGTAAGCTTTAATTACCTGATGCAAAGCCTTTGGAGATGTCTGTAATGTTGGCACCCACCAGTCACACAAAGCGCTCATTCCCCTAATAACCTTAAATCCTAATACAATAGACACAATTTCAACTCACATTGGAGCCAGCCTCAAGTGGCCATTCAAGGAACTGCAGTTTTAAAGAGGCTTGCTGCTTAGTTTTAACATCAGTCTATTTCTAGCCCACTCTGTAGTGTACATACTAACGCCTGTGTGTGTTTGTAGTATTAGTGATTACATGTGTTTGTGTTGTGCAGGTTTGTAGTCTCATGTATCCCCAGTTGGTTTTGGGGGCCCATGGTGACACTAGAGGACTGCCTTGCTGCCTTTTTTGCTGCAGATGAACTCAAAGGTAAACAACACTCTGATATCCTCTAATATTAGCAGAGTTTAGCACTTCAGAATTTACATTTCCATTCTTCTTTTTTTTTTCCCAGGGGACAACATGTACAGCTGTGAGAGGTGTAAAAAGTGCGTAAAAGTAGATGCTTGAAAATATAACCCTGACTAAAAAGAGGATATTTATATGCATTTATTTACAGTGTTTTGTTTTCTACAGGTTGAGAAATGGTGTCAAATATTGCAAAGTGCTTAGACTTCCAGAGGTGCAGTTTTTTTTTTTTTTTTTTTTTTTAAATCTCTTTCTTTCTGAAGATAACAAGTTGTGGTCTGCTGCATAATCTATTCTTTAATGGGGGTTGTTTGTTGTGTATTTGTTGCATAGATTCTGTGCATTCACCTGAAACGTTTTCGGCACGAGGTCATGTATTCGTTCAAGATAAGCAGCCACGTGTCCTTCCCGCTCGAGGGCCTCGACATGCGACCTTTCCTGGCTAAAGAGAGTCCATCACAAGTTACCACTTACGACTTACTGTCAGTCATTTGCCATCACGGCACTGCAGGAAGTATGAGACCGCAGTGTTTCCTGTTAACATGTTATTTCCTTCATGGTTAATGTATCTCACAGAGTGTGCAAATGTATATCTGATCAGCTTCTGGCACTGAAATGTTTTCTCATCCTTTTTATGGGTGCAGGTGGGCACTACATAGCTTACTGTCAGAATGTAATCAATGGCCAGTGGTACGAGTTTGATGACCAGTATGTTACTGAGGTCCATGAGACGGTGGTGCAGAATGCAGAGGCGTATGTGTTGTTTTATAGGTGAGCACAAGTGAACTCCATTTACAGTGCATTGACTCTACACTAATGGATCCAAGATGTGTTTAATGACTTTATTTTTCCTGGACTGATGCAGGAAAAGTAGTGAGGAGTCTGTGAGAGAGAGGCAGAAGGTGGTGGCTCTGGCCAATATGAAGGAGCCCAGCCTGCTGCAGTTTTACATCTCCAGAGAATGGCTTAACAAGTTCAACACCTTCGCCGAGCCAGGCCCCATCAGCAATCACACATTTCTTTGTCAGCACGGCGGTGTGTAATTAAAGCCCCTTTTTCTTTAAAAAAAAATAAATAAATCACAGCTGTGAGAAAATATACAGACCTCCATAAACCTTACTTACTGACCAGCACGTAAATCTACTGAATGTGTCCCTGGAGGATCACTGTAAAGTTACAAACCAGAACCTTTGAGCAGCTGACCTGAAGAATGTAAAGAACTGCATATTAATATACATGCAGCGGAAATAGTTGCTTTGCTTTACTTACATGGCTCAGCACACCTCAGCTCAGTTAACGGCACCTCTAAATGACTCTAAAGCCTGCACAACCCACGTGTTGCATATTTACCACACAGGAGCAGGACAGTGTGGTTTAAGAAGCAGCCAGTCTACAATTAAGAATTGTTTAGTGTAAATATTTTTTATAAAGTTGGCCACTTACATGTCTTGAAAAACATGGCTGTACTGTCTTTAATATCCTTAATGTATTTTATCTCTGTGCAGGGATCCCGCCTAATAAATACCACTACATAGATGATCTGGTTGTGATTGTTCCCCAGAATGTGTGGGAATACCTTTACAACAGGTAAGGAGGTTTGGAACTTTGCAGTTGAGTTGCTGTGGTTCCCACATAATTCCACTTTGTAATAATAATAGCGCATTCTGGGAGGGTGGAAATTTTGCAAACTGCTCTGTCACCGCAGTGGCATCCTGACATTGGTTTATGTGGTAATATGGTATGTAGTAATGTAATGTAAAGGCTTTCCTCGACCCCCCCTTAGATTATATTAGGCAGCAGCGCCTATTTAAAGTTGACATGTATCTCTGCAATGATGTAATGGCCAAAAAAAAGGCCTTATAATTGCTTCTTAAATGATGTGTTAATCTGTCACCATCTCATTCTGTTAAATGTTGGTGTCTTCCTGTTCTTAGTTTTGGAGGTGGCCCAGCAGTGAACCACCTCTACATGTGTGCAATCTGTCAGGTGGAGATTGAAGCTCTGGCTAAACGCAGAAAAACAGAAATAGACACCTTCATCAAGGTAACTGTGTGTGTGTTCTGCAAAGATTTACCTGTGTGCTAATGTGTCTTTGTGTTGAATGAGCATTTTTTTTTTTTTTTTTTTCTTGTCTGTAGCTGAACAAAGAGTTTCAGGCTGAAGAAGCTCCAACAGTGATCCTGTGTATCAGCATGCAGTGGTTCAGAGAGTGGGAGAGCTTTGTGAAGGGGAAAGACAATGGTACGATGCTACGGTTAGATGAGCAGTAGTGCATTCGTATTCTTCATCTTTGTGTCTCTACAAAATACTTTTTTTTTCCAGAGCCGCCCGGTCCCATCGACAACAGTAAAATTGGTGTTATGAAAGGAGGACATATACAGCTAAAACAAGGTAAATCTCAGGAGGCTGAAAAGAGCATAAAGGTAGAAAATAAGGTGATATACGGTTCTCAGGCATTATTTGGGTTTTTCACCCCAGGTGCAGACTATGGTCAGATCTCAGAGGAGACTTGGCAGTATTTGTTGGGAATCTATGGCGGAGGCCCTGAGATTGCAGTGAGACAGACGGTGGCCCCAGCTGATCCTGACACCCTTCATGGAGAGAGGAAGATTGAGGCAGAGACAAGAGCACTTTGAGATAAAGAGAGGTTGGAATCTTTACACTTT
This sequence comes from Archocentrus centrarchus, assembly GCF_007364275.1. Lineage (NCBI taxonomy): Eukaryota > Metazoa > Chordata > Actinopteri > Cichliformes > Cichlidae > Archocentrus > Archocentrus centrarchus. Next base: position 6,451,209 of record NC_044357.1, on the reverse strand, counting down.
CCTTCCTTTATAGAACTGTGCAAAAAGCTTGAGACTCTCCTCATTTGTTTACATTTTTGCTTCCAAGAAGCCAGACTTTGTTATTTTTTTTTAGTGGATAGTTTTCGGGTAGTGACGGAAAGAATGAGGTCACAGATACAAGCGGTGAAAATGAGTTTCCTTTGAAGGGTGGCTGGGCTCTTCTTTAGAAACAGGGTGAGGTGGTGGGTCATTCAACAGGGACATGAGACATGGCATAGAGCCGCTTCTCCTCCACATAGAAAGGAGCTGGTTGAGATGGTTTGGGCATCTGATTAGGATGCCTCCTGGGTGAGGTGCTTTGGCCATGTCCCACCAGGAAGAGGCCCCGCGGCAGACTCAGGACTCGCTGGAGAGGTTATCTCTTACTTGGCTTGTTTTGATGAGCTGAAAGAGGTGGCAAGGGTGAGGGAAGTCTGGGATTTTCTGCTTAGATTGCTGCCCCCTTAACCTAAATGTGGATAAGCGAAAGAGGATGGATGGATGGCTGGCTCTTTAGGTACTTTGAAACTAGCAGCCTGTCACAAAAACACATCATTTGTTCCCATTTCTTTAGTTGAATCTACAAAAAATGCCAATAATAACATGGTTTGGTAGACATAAAATAGTGTTTTTGCACCAACAAAGAGTCAAAGTACTAGTAGACAAGTGGAGGACAAAAGAAGTGGTAGACTTAAAAAACTATCTACAGCAGATGAACAGTATCTGAAAGCAATGTCTCTAAGAAACTGGGGAAAAAAAATCCAACAAAGACCTGAAAACAAGACCTGAGAGATGCATCTGGCACTTCAGCTGAACCATCTGGTTTTTCCTGAAGCCTCATCAGAAGTAGTGTATGTGGAAGGAGGGCTGTCAAAAAGCCATTCTTAAGGAAAGAAAACAGGGAGAAAAGACTGAGGTATGCCAAAATAGACAAAAACTGGACTGAAAATCATTGGCAACAGGTCTGATGGAATGATGACTCTAATTTGGAAATGTTTTCTAATGGTTGTCAGTGTGTACAGAGGAAGTCAGGAGAGCAGTATAACAGGGAGTCTCTGTCATGGTCTGGGGCTGCATTCCAGCAAGTGGTGTTGGGACTGATGGAATCATGAACATAGGAAAGTATCATCAGACTTTGATCCACCATGTAATACTATCTGATTGGTAACCGCTTCACTTTTTAGCATAAAAATGATCCCAAACACACTGCCAATATATTAAAAGGGTTCATCTTGACAGAGCCAACATCCAAGGAAGAACTCTGAGGACTACTTAAAGAAAGTACAAGAAAGCTGCTTCAGAGAGCTCAGGTTGTGCTGAAGAATAATGGTGGCCATACTAAATATCTCAAGCTCGCTAGAATTGCCTTATACAGTTCCATGTTTGTTTGCACGATTCAGTGCATTTCTGGACCTATTTACAATTTTTCCTTGAAAACATAGAGAAATGAGAGGTGGCTCAAGACTTTTGCACAGTACTGTATATTTCCCTTATTAAAAACCTACATCCCCATACATGTACACAGAGTTGTATTTAGTGATGTGTTTCAGTGTACTTTGGGTAAGTTTACTGGAAGGCATTGTCTTTGAAACACAAAACATTTCCAGCATCTCCGCTCCATGAGCTCATAAATTCCTTATGGCCAGCAAAGCAACAGAGAGAAAGATATGCGGCCAAGAATAATGGACTCTTAACAGCTATAAATCCAGATCACAGAGCTGGAGTTGAGGTTCCTACTAAGGGTCTGCTGATTCTCAAACTGTTTCTCAACTTTTATCATCCCCAGGTCTTCTGAGCCCTTTTCCACTCTTGCCCTCACAGGAAGCTGAGGAATTTGCACCATGGTGAAGAAGCCCCGTCTTGAGCACTTTGTAAATGTAGCAGCGTGTGATTCTGAAGCCATGTTGCAAGAGGAGAAAATGGTACTTAAAAATGACATGGTTTATTTATTGGATACCTTTGATCCTTAATGTTAAGGTGTACAAATAAGATGTTGTGTCACATCCTTGGAGCTATTTTTGGTAGCTGTGGTGTCTCAGTGGCCGCTGTAGTGACATGGTGTTGTATAATGCTAAACAAGCAGACTGCTGCAGGTGTGACAAGCCAAAATGCTGCAGTGACTAGAATTACAGTGTGATGTTTTTGAGGACTTTTCTTCTTCCCTGGAAGCAAAAACCCAGAGACAGTAACATGCTTTCTGTTGAATGCCTTTTATTTAGTTACATATCAGACGTGAAGTGAGGGCTCTCAGTCATTGACTTTGATTTTTAAAGGGGACATATTATGCTAAATCTATTCCCAAAGAGATCACATCTAGTTACACACAGCCTCTACTGGTGAGCAGACAAGCCCTGGTGTAGGTAACTGTGTTCAAGTCACCTTTACTGCTTCAGTGTAAGCTCAGCTGGCTCACCGTGAGCCCTTACATCCATTCGCATCTCTCCTGAGCATTTTAATATGGTTAAATCCAAGTAAAGCTGACTTCATTTGCATAATTTTCAGTTTTTGTTTACAGACAGGGGAATGGGTATGAAATATTAAGTCTAACTCTACAACCTGGCTTGTAACCTGTCGTCAATTACGAGCCACTTTTTAAAGCTAGTGCGCTGCATTGTTAAAATCAACAAAATCTCCATATTCATAAGCTACAACCAATGATTGTGTGTGATTTCAGTTATATTGCATGTGAAATGAGAGGTAGATGCATCAGAATGATGCACTTTTTGCACCTTCTACCACAGCCTGTTCCTTTTGGGTGCTAATGTCTCTTCCTGAAAGGAGATTGGGCACCAGCAGCACTGTTTTATTTAAAGCTACAGGCACAGAAAGAGTACCCTGAAAACTGGGGGTATAAGCTGAAACTTAAAGTACACAATCTTTGGGGATATGTAAGACCTGCATTAACTTGTTATAATGGGGTATAATATGTCCTCTTTAAATGCACTGAGCCCTCAGGAATGTGGATTTATTTTTGGTTTTGTTTGATAAGGTTTGCAAGCAACAAAACATGCACGTCTGGGTTCTAAAAGACTTCCAGGTTAAAAATGCATGAAAAAAAAGTATTTTTTTTCTTTTTCCTTTTTTTTTCACTGGTAAGGACATTTCAGTGACAGGATGATATGCAGATTTTTTTTTTCTCTCTCCACCAAACAGACATTTTATCTGTTTATGTGCTCAAAATAATTTTATTGACTCGCTTCTGCTTAGTCTATTAAAGCACTAAATAAATAGAAATATAAATATTAACAAAATTTAGAAATGGCAATTTTCATAGGTCATAGACAAAGATGTTAAGCAGGAGAGAGGGTTACATATCAGAGAATCTTGTGCACCTGGCTGGCTTTTGAGAACTTGCATAGAGAACTTGTGATTAAAAGTGTAAATTCACTTTGAGATACCTGTTATACCCTATAGACTGGTAATGCAGCGTTTAACAAAGAAAGGGCAGTATTAAGTGCTTTTCCCCACCACCTTCTTACAGTTTGGCAGAAAGATCATGACCCTTTCCCAAATATTACAGTATGCAAAAATCAGACCTATTACACCACTCAAGTTACTCCTGATACTTAGTTAAAGGTATTTTTAATTTATGCATCATTTTCGAATGAGCTTTCTTGGTTTCCGGATCATCTAAAATCCAAATGATACACTTCACTTGTGTGTAGGATTGGATTATTGTTGAAGATGCATTTTTGCTAAGTAAAGCAAAAATTTTAATTTTTTTATACTACTGTGTAAATTTTAAACTCCAGCTATAAAGGAAGCAGTAAATCAAAAAAAGTCTCCTAATAATTTAGCATAAGAATGAAATGGTAGCTATTTTCCTAAAGTGTGCAATTCATGTTACAGCATAATCGATGCAAGAAAAATGATTCAATGTCAAACGTGTAAGAAATAGAAGTCACTCCAGGCTTAGCTCAGTAAACCTTGTTGTCCTCTGTCTCATTTCAGATAAACCACATGCTTGCCTTTTTTTTTAAATTTTATTTAAATAGAACCTTATCCCAACTGCATAGGCAAATTTTGCCACCACATTTTTAATAATTAATGCTTGGCATTGTTTTAATAAGCTAATTTTGTCCCTTTAATATATTACATTATATTAGTCTAGTTTATTGTAAATTTCAGTAAATTTGAAAACCAAAACTAGATAGTGTTAAACAAGATATTACATGCTTTTTTTTTTTTTTTTTGGGGTCAAATTTAGAGGATGTCTCCATAGGTATATTTCATGAAGTCTCAGTGCATATACATTGTTTTGAAATCTCTATTTTATCAGTAATTATTAAGGGAGAAATTTAGACTGGCATTGAAAAACCTTCAGAAGTAGAGAGTAGATAAATGTTACACCTGCGCTGATGGTGGTGTAAAAGGTGCGAGAAGTACTTTTATAATGAGATTTTCAGTGCCAAATGACTGAAAATAAGAACGAAGACTGATTTAATCTTTCATGTAAGACAAAGGTGCAAAGTGGTGTTTGTTCCAGAGGTTTCCCCATTCTGTATCCTCATTCGTTTAGTTTTTTTTCTTTAAATGAAATGTTTGTTTAACCCTGATAACAAAACCACCCATGCACATTTATGTTTACCAGTCTGATTTTTTTTTTTTTTTGTATTTGTACTGAGAAATCATGTTTTTTCCATAATTTGGAACAGATGGGTCTAAATAGTAGAGGATATTCATTGCACCTTGGAAGTGGTAGTTTGAAGCATAGCTAAGTGGTGGATGGTTTCTAGTTTGGTGGATCACTTCAGTACTTTTGTAGATGATGTGATCCTTTTTCTTTCATCAAGCAGTGAACTTGTTCTAGTGTACCGTATTTTTCGGACTATACGTCGCTCCGGAGTATAGGTCGCACCAGCCAAAAAACGCATAATAAAGAAGAAAAAAACATATATAGGTCGCATTGGACTATAAGTCGCACTTTTTTTGAGGGGGGGGGGTTGATAGAATCCGAGACCCAGAGCAGAAATTCCATCTTGAACGGCAATTTAAAATAATAATGGATTAAAGAACAGGACGAACACTGTTACGCCTACGTTATGCTAACGTAACACATTCAGCTACATGACGCACAACGAACACGTGTTCGGTATGTTAACGTAACATTAAGTTATTCAGATAACCATAGCATAAAGAACATACTAACAAGTTAAAACCAAACCATCAATCCATTGAATTCTTCATCCTCGGTGTCACTTCTAAACAATTCCGTACACTCCGTAGACGAAGCGCCGCTTCCTCTTCTGTGTCGCGTTAGTCAGACTCGTCGTCAGCTGCAGTTCCAATTATTCCAGCCTTTCTGAATCCCAACAGGATGGTTTGTCACTGAAGCCCATGTTTTCTTGATCCATCCAATGACTTCCAGGAAAGTTGGGTGGCGCATTCTCCCAGTTGCCGTTAAGCTGTGCTCTCCATCCATCATCCACTGCGCCCACAGGTTACGCAAGACTGGCTTAAAGCTGCAGTTCACGGAGATGTCAAGTGGCCTGGAGTATTTTGGTTCATGTGTTATAAATGTCACATATACGTCGCTCCGGAGTATAGGTCGCACCCCCAGCCAAACTATGAAAAAAAGTGCGACTTATACTCCGGAAAATACGGTAGTTTGCAGCTGGGATGAGAATTGGTACCTCCAAGTCTGAGGTGATGGTTCTCAGCCAGAGAAGGTTGGAGTGCCCTCTCCGCTTTGGGAAGGAGTTGCTGCCCTTACTGGGGGCGGTCAGTTATCTAGAGATCTTGTTCTCAAGTGAGGGAAGAACAGAGTTGGAGATTGACAGATTGATGCTAGCGTAGTGTCTGCGGTGATGCGGCTGCTGCACCACTCTATTGTGGTGTAGAGAGAGCTGAGTGTTAAGGCGAAGCTGTAGATTTAAATTTCTAAATTTCTTATTCAGTGACATATCTGCTTTGATCTTTTTGGTTCTTGTGGCATTCTTACCATGCAACAAAGTGAGACGACTCACATTCGGTGCTGTGCTTTACCCAGCAATACACCCATCCAATGTGAAACCAATCACTTCGAACTGTTGGTAACAAGAGTTCCAAGTAATTCGTCATCTGCAGTCCAGTCATCCTATTTTGGAATACAGTGCCTTCAGTCCCCTGCACACTCTTTGTTAAGCTGGAAAATTTTACACAAGGCTCATGATACTGAATCCCCAACATTCATCCACCTTTACATTAGAAAGGTATATTTAGCTGTGCTCTTTTAAAACTAACAGCTTTGTTTCCTTGTAAGATCAGTCAGAAAGACTCTTACTTGTGCAGACATGTTAAGGAAAGGGACAAGAACTCAGAAGGGAATATCTGCCTGTTGGAGTCATTCCTTTGTTTTCCAGTTTTATATGGAACACAATGGGAACCTCTAAAATGTATGTCTTAGCTCTTTTTTTTTCCCCACTCAAGGTGTCACATGACAGGCAAAACCACTTTGTTTTCCCCATTGTTTTGTTAATGCCACTGATTTTTTTTTTTTTAATTGTTCTCTAGTTTATGCTTTCTTTTAGCACATTCCCATGCTGTATCCACAAGCGATAATATTGGTGATATGTGTACTATGTTTATACTTTTTGGGGGGAGTAAGTGCAATGAAATAAAAGACAAATCTTTGTGCAATCTCAGCTCTATCATCAAAGACATACTGGACATGCTGACAGTCTGAACAGCTGACCTGAAGACTGGACCTTTTTGCAGTGTAAAGAAATTGTGAATGGTAATTAATTACCTAATTATCCTCATCTGTGAGTTTGTTTACTTGTGTTATAGCACGTAGCAATGCGTGTTTTCACGTCACTCAAAAATGTGGACAGTTAGTCAGAAACATTACACATCGGGATCTCATTGACTTAGATTTTCTCTGTATCCTCTAATGTGTGGCTCTTGTGTGGTCATGACAGTAGTGATGCTTTGATAGCATGGGACGTAAGTGGTTGGCCTAAATTAAAGGAGATGTCTCAATATCTGTATAACTGATGTAATAACTCATGGCTAGTTTGATGATTAAAATTCCCTCGTATTACATTTAAACGTCTTTTTTTTCTTCTTCTTCTTCTTTTTGCTGTGATGAAAGGTGTAGTTAGAGGTCCAGCCTGTGAAAAAGTCTCAAGCCACCCCTAATTTCTTTATACTTTGCTAACAAGGAACTAGAATTTCATGTAATTTTTTTTAAAGTGGTCAAGTGGTCTTGAGCAAAAGTTCTCCAGATTATTTTTCCTATTTCTTAAGGACATGAATTTCAGATACCGTTCATGTGCTGTAGATAGGTTTTTAGGCGTGCCACTTCTTCTTTTGTGCTCCAGTTGTCCAGTTTCCTCAAATTTAAAGACACACTGCACATGATGCCAAGATATCATGTGCAGAGTTTTCATTTCATAGCTCTTTAAGATTCACCTTGTTGGTTCTTTGCTAAGTTGCCTGTTATGTATAGACCAAACAATGGTTCATCCCTTGAGTTAACGTACCTTTTTAAAAAATTTTTTTTTTAAATGCTTGAATGATTCATAGGTCAGGATTAAGTGGTTTAACAAGCAAAAAGACGCTCATTCCTTTCATAATGGTCAGGTACAAAGGCTGGACTGAAAATGAGTGAAAAAAGCAGCCAATGTCCAAAGAAAAACTATTCCTCAAGACCACTTTAAAAAATTACTACAAAGTCTGGCTCCTTGAAAGCAAAATTTGAAGAAATGAGTGGCGGCTCTTTTGCACAGCTCCATATATACACTTTATAGCCAAAAGTATTCACTCACCCATCCTAATCTTTGAAATCAGGTGTTCCAGTCACTTCCACGGTTACAAGTGTATAAAATCAAGCACCTAGGCATGCAGACTGCTTCTACAAACATTTGTGAAAGAATGGGTCGCTCTCAGGAGCTCAGTGAATTTCAGTGTGGTACCGTGATAGGATGCCACCTGCAACAAGTCCAGTCATGAAATTTCTTCCTTACTAAATAGTAGTAAACAGAGGTCACCAACTTCCTGCAGAGTCAGTCACTACAGACCTCCAAACTTCACGTGACCTTCAGATTACTACAAAGTCTGGCTCAGAACAGTACATAGAGGGCTTCATGGTATGGGTTTACCTGGTGTGGGGTTGTTTTTCAGGTGTTGGGCTCGGCCCCTTAGTGAAAGGAACTTTTAATGCTTCAGTATACCAAGACATTTTTGGACAATTTCATGCTCCAACTTTGTGGGACCAGTTTGGGGATGGCCCCTTCCTGTTCCAACATGACTGCACACCAGTGCACAAAGCAGGTCCATAAAGACATGGATGAGCGAGTTTGTTGTGGAAGAACTTGACTGGCCTGCACAGAGTCTAAACCTAGCGTTAAACCTTGTGGAAAGTTTCCCAGAAGAGTTGAAGCTGTTATCACTACAAAGGGTGTGCCAACATCATTTTAAACTTTATGGATTAAGAATGGGACATCACTTATGCGTGTGAAAGCAGAAGAGCGAATACTTTTGTCAATATAGTGTAAACAAACAATGAAACAGGATACATTGTGTGGCTCAGCATGAGATTTACCAGATCTTAGAAAATGACCGTTGTGATGCCATCAGGGTTATTGTGGCTTAAAGAGACATCTTTATAACTGCAAAGCAAGAGGGCTGAGGTTAAAGGAAAGGTTTGACAGCTTTGAAACTGTGATTGAAGTCAAATGAGGTCAGTTCTGCTCTCCACTTCCTCATTGTGGAATAAGGAAGTGCTTTAAATGGCTCTGTTAAAGACGCCTTATGTGTCAAATGTTCGGATGCACTCGCATGTGTGTAAGATAATCTGCCGACCCGCACTTGTGTTCTAATAAGCACATTATCTCCATTTTAAATGTGCACAAAAGCAGCCATTTAAACATAATTTACTTATGGACAAAGCCAGTGATTTCTGCTGCTTTCAGTATTTAAGCTTAGCTAAGCAAACCAGACCCAGCTCTTTAGCATATGGGTGTGAGAGTGTCATCAACCTCATCATCCATTTATCACAGCTTGTCATAGGGGTGGCACTGATCTAGTCCAAACCATTGCTGTGGTCTGGAGTCGATTCTTGCCAGTGGGTGTTCCTCAGTCCCAAGTACACAGGTTTTGTATTTGCATACTTGCTAGTTCCTACTTGGCGAGCACATTAAGGACTCAAGACCTCTGAGGATGGGAGGACACAGCTCATAGCGAGACAGCAGCATATTTGATGACATCAGCTCAGCTTCACCGTGTACTTCACTGCCTTTTTACCCTTATGATTAATATTTATAGTGAAAATGGCACATCATAGACTTTTTAAAATGTATATATAATTTTATAAGCACTCTGGCAAGAGCTCAGCTATAAAAGGCCCATTAATGTGCAATTATTTTGAAAGGTCATAAACACTGGACTGATAGGGAACAAAGTGAGGGTAAAGAACTGTACACCGGTATATTAAATTCAATATTACAGATTATTCAGCAGACTGTTCCACAGATCTCAAACTCTCACTGGTAATTGAAGAAAATTTATTATTATTTTTTTTTATTCTAGTAGACTTCCAGAACTTCTGACAGACAGCTGATGTTTAGAATACAGTTGAATTTTAAAAACAGATCATTTGATCACCTTTGGAGCAGGCTTGACATCACGCTTCACAGCATCAACGTGCTGGTGTGGATGTTTCTGCTCCTGGTGAAAATGCTCTTACTTTCCTCCATGTATTAAAATATTTGTAATGTTGTTTTAATTGAAAATAAATTGTTATAAATAAGCATAACACAGTTGAACATTAGGAATTAAAGACAAGCAAATGATTCAGTTTCAAAATATGCTGACGAGACGCCATACAGTTTCAGTTATTTCATGTTGCACTGCAACACAGGAAACATGAAAATTAAATGTGTTTTTAAAAAAAGATGTTTTCATTAATGACACATTTACACAATTATTGATATTTACTTATTTATTTCCAGTTTTACTTAATAACATTTAAACCATTTAAGGATGCATTTATTTTTGATTTTTGCACTCCATAATCTTTATGGGCCAAAAGCATGAGCTTCATTTCACTTTATGAATAAAAGGACGAAATGCACACAGTATCCACTGACATGATAAGGTCCTTAAGGTGCTTTACCCGCATGACCTATTCTGAAAATCATATACTGGTGAGGGTCCCTGAGTCAAACTCCTTTTTTTCCCCATATGATGCAAAAATTGTTATTCCAGAGAAGGAATAATGTCCACAAATGAAGAGAGAAGCATGGGAATGTGAGGTTAACTTGGATATTTCTCCTAATATTGCACTGATTTTTTTTTTTTAACCAGTTTCCTCTGAAACTGAACTAAAACAATATGGTGCAGTATCAGATTTCAGGAGTGCCCAGTTGAAAGAAATAATACTAAGTCAACATAAATCAGCGCAGTATTCTAAAAATGAGTCGGTGCTTTTCCTGACAGTTTCATCATCACTACAAATAGAGTAGAAAGATGATATATAGACTTGATTATTTTTATTTTAACCTGTTGTATACTGAAAAAAATATGTAACCCTGAGAGAGAGGGAGAGACAGTGGGATTGCTCGTTTTAATTTTAGAAAGCCACTCTTAAGCGAGGAGGTGTGATGTCATCTCAAGTCCCGTACATATGCTGAGCTCTGCCGAGCCCACACAGAGACGGAGCACGAGGGAAACACACACTGGGCTGCTCAGAGGATATGATGCACATACTGATTCGTGCAGACGGGAGAACCGACACGCTGTGCTCAGGTAAGAGCCAAAATCCACAAAATCTGTTTTAAGGGACTGATTTGTGCACACATGGCTATATAAACACACAGAGCAGCATGTGCAGCATCCATCCGTATCACAGTATCACAACACTGGCATGTTTCCTGCACTGCGTGTGCGTCTCAACAGGAATACACACACACACATATACTGTACAGAGCTTTGACATCATTGCTGGTATGAAGGTTACATTGAAGCTGGGATGCTCGATGGGATGCATATTGTGAGACACCAGATGTATTGATGAATAATTAAGTATCCTGTAGGAGTAGGTGTCCGAGCTCTTGAATATAAAATAGTCAATAACGGTACAGTGACAGCAGAGGAGTCTTAAAGGCTGCCTTTAACAGGGTGGTCCCTGCTGGGTCCATTCACTGGGATGGGATGGGTGTGGCATGAAGCAGCAGACCACTTGTCCTCATCATTGTGGGCTTTTTCCACCCTTGCTAATGGCTCTCTGTGCACCACCCAGATTTCGATGATGGATGGAGTAGATTTGGGTGGTCTGGTAGAGAAAAAACTTGCAGTCAAGCACGGAAATATGAATGTCAATGTGTGAACAGCCTAAATCAGTTGCACAGATTGTGTTGTGATAGTGTGAAGTAATAATATAAAGTGCACAGAATCGACATGTTTTCACCATATTAAAAGGTCAGCTAATGTAATTAGCTGGAATGACTCTTGTAGAAGTACCCTGTGTTTATTTTCAGTTATAAGGAAGAAAAAAAAAGGATACTGCCTGGTTTATGCATACATATTTAATAGTCCAGATTATGAACGCTTGAGTGGTTACCCCATTTCTGCTGTCCTCACAGCACCCCTGTAGCTGCATATTTGATTTTTGCAAAAACTTCATGCTTGTGAGACATATAATCATGTGAAAAAGTTCTAAGGTTTTACATAATCAGGTTGTACAATTCTTCAAATATGACCTCAAATGAGCAACAACACGTGGCATATTAGAGTGTCATTATTTATTTAAAAGCAACTTAGCAGAAGCAGTGTGTGAAAAACTCCTCATGTACACCCCATGGCCTCATTCAATTCAATTCAATTCAATTTTATTTATATAGCACCAAATCACAACAAACAGTCGCCTCAAGGCGCTTTGTATTGTGGGTAAAGACCCTACAATAATACAGAGAAAACCCAACAGTCCAAACGACCCCCTATGAGCAGCACTGACAGTGGAAAGGGAAAACTCCCTTTTAACAGGAAGAAACCTCCAGCAGAACCAGGCTCAGGGAGGGGCAGTCATCTGCCACGACCAGTTGGGCTGAGGGGAGAGAAAAGACATGCTGTGGAAGAGAGCCAGAGATTAATATCAATTAATGATTAAATGCAGAGTGGAGTATAAACAAAGTAAATAAGGTGAATGAGAAACAGTGCATTATGTGAACCCCCCAGCAGACTAGGCCTATAGCAGCATAACTAAGGGATGGTTTAGGGTCACCTGATCCAGCCCTAACTATAAGCTTTATCATAAAGGAAAGTTTTAAGACTAATCTTAAAAATAGAGAGGGTGTCTGTCTCCCGAATCCAAGCTGGAAGCTGGTTCCACAGAAGAGGCGCCTGAAAGCTGAAGGCTCTGCCTCCCATTCTACTCTTAAGTATCCTAGGAACCACAAGTAAGCCAGCAGTCTGAGAGCGAAGTGCTCTGTTGGGGTGATATGGTACTATGAGGTCTTTGAGATAAGATGGGGCCTGATTATTCAAGACCTTGTATGTGAGGAGAAGGATTTTAAATTCTATTCTAGATTTAACAGGGAGCCAATGAAGAGAAGCCAATATGGGAGAAATCTGCTCTCTCTTTCTAGTCCCTGTCAGCATTTTGGATCAGCTGAAGGCTTTTCAGGGAGCTTTTAGGACAGCCTGATAATAAGGAATTACAATAGTCCACCCTAGAAGTAATAAATGCATGAATTAGCTTTTCAGCATCACTCTGAGAAAGGATGTTTCTAATTTTAGAAATATTGCGCAAATGCAAAAAAGCGGTCCTACATATTTGTTTAATATGTGCATTGAAGGACATATCCTGGTCAAAAATGACTCCAAGATTTCTCACAGTATTACTGGAGGCCAAAGTAATGCCATCCAGAGTAAGTATCTGGTTAGACACCATGTTTCTAAGATTTGTGGGACAGAGAACAAGAATTTCAGTTTTATCTGAATTTAGAAGCAGGAAATTAGAGGTCATCCAGGCCTTAATATCTTTAAGACATTCCTGCAGTTTAACTAATTGATGTGTGTCATCTGGCTTCATTGATAGGTAAAGCTGAGTATCATCTGCATAACAATGAAAATTGATGCAGTGCTTTCTAATAATACTGCCTAAGGGAAGCATGTATAATGTAAATAAAATTGGTCCTAGCACAGAACCCTGTGGAACTCCATAATTAACCTTACTGTCTGAAGAAGACTCCCCATTTACATGAACAAATTGGAGTCTATGAGATAAATATGATTCAAACCACTGCAGTGCAGTACCTTTAATACCTATAGCAAGCTCTAATCTCTGTAATAAAATGTTATGGTCAACAGTATCAAAAGCTGCACTGAGGTCCAACAGGACAAGCACAGAGATGAGTCCACTGTCAGAGGCTGTAAGAAGATCATTTGTAACCTTCACTAATGCTGTTTCTGTACTGTGATGAATTCTGAAACCTGACTGAAACTCTTCAAATAAACCGTTCCTCTGCAGATGATCAGTTTTACAACTACTCTTTCAAGAATCTTTGATCTCAAGAATCTCATAGCTTCTAGAAGATTCTTTAGCACCAACAACTTGGAATAATCATTTTCTGTATGACTTTATCAGTTTTTCGCATCATTTTGGAGGAATTTGGGCCCGCTCTTCTTTACAATGTTGCTTCAGTTCATTGAGGTTGTCGGCATTATGCACAACTCTCTAAAGGTCCAACCACAGCATTTCAGTCATGGTGATGTCTGCACTTTGACTGGGCCATTGCAACACTTTGATTCTTTTCTTTTTCAAACAGTCTGCAGTAGATTTGCTGCTGTGCTTGGGATCATTGTCCTGTTGCTTGATCCAAGCTTTGTTGGACAGATGACCTTTTATTTGAGTCTAAAATACTTCAGTATAAAGAGGAGTTCGTGATCGACTCAGTGGCTGAAAGGTGCTCATGTTCTGTGGTTTCAAAACAAGCTCAAATCTTTGGCCCTCCACCACCGTGTCTGATAGTTGGTGTGAGGGGTTTGTGCTGATATGCATTTAGTTTTCTCTAAATATGGTGCTGTGCATTATGTCCAAACATCTCCAAACTCAGGCCATGTTGCCATGTTCATGTTAGAAGAGGCTTTCTCCTGGCAATCCTTTAACATGCTCACTGAGACCTGTAGAGTCTGAGATGTAGTTCTTGTGTTTTCTGCAGTTTCACTGAGCACTGCACGGTCTAACCTTGGGGTGATTTGCTGGGACATCCACTCTGGGGAAGACTTGGTGCCTTTAATGTTTTCCAATTGTAAATAATTTTTCTCACTGTAGAATGATGGACTTCAAGTTGTATAGAAATGGCCTTTTGAACCCATCTCAGACTGATGTGCAGCACCAGTTACGCCTCTAAGAGCATTTACATTCACCTAAAAAAGTCCAGGAGCTGTGGAGGAGTAACAAAAGGTGTCCGGGTTGACAAAAAGGAGACATGGAGGCAAAACTGTTAAAGTAAAAGGTATTTATTATTGGTTCAACTAAAAGAGACGAACAGGTCTCTAACACCTTTAAAAGGAAAACAAAATCTAATAAAACCAGAAGTCACTGAGCCAACAATCGCCAAAACAACCTCCTCTCCACAGAGCAGGAGTGAGCAGCCACAACACACTCAGAGCTCACAAGCTGCATCACAAAGCGTCTCATTCCCCTGAGTACTGGCTTAATTGCTGAGTTGAGTCAGCTGTACCAAAAGGGTGGTACCTAAGGCTGGGGAAAGACCACACCACGCCCACTAGGTCAAAAGTCACAGCAGGCCCTGCTAGGGCCATAACACCCCCTCCCATAAATACAAACCAATGGTTTGTTACAGAGGGTCCTACACATTACAAAGAATGAAATATTTAACAAGTCACTAGTATACCTGCCATGCCATTTCACCATCAAATTTTAAACATACCTCTTACCACACATCAGTAGCAATTAGGCATAAGCTGTGGCATTTAGGTTTTTGAGCCAGCGCATATGGAGAACACTGGGGGCTACTAGGAGGCCTTACGGCCCCTCCACCAGGTCATGGCAATTGGCATGCTGGTTAGCCAGACCTGCAGATCTGAATGATTGAGGTATAGGCAACAGGTCACATTGCAGGTCATTAGGTGGACTAGGAACATGGTCAACAGGTCAAAGTCAGTCAACCTGACACTGATCACGTGAGGACATTTTTTTGGTACACCTGGTATCTTTTTCAGTCTGAGAGCTGAGACTCGCTTTTTTCAAGCCAAGCCCTTTCTGCTAGCAACAAGGTGGCCAGATTTGTGGCAAAGGAAACTTTTTTTTTTTTTTAACCTTGGGTCTTGAACAAAATGCACGCAGCCTTTGTAACAGGTGCATTGCTAGCCCTCTGCAGTGCATTATGAGAGGGGAGGTCACATTCCACAGCATTTATATCGTGAGTTAAGATAAACTCATCTTCCAGTGTGGCAGCCTGCTGCAGAGTGGAAACCCTCTGTTCATCTAGATAAAATGTAATTCACTCAGGCGCAGAGTTTAGAAAGTCTTCCACGAGCATTAGCTCACACAAAAAGCCAAATCACTAGCCTTGCTTCCAGAACACCACCTATCAAAGAGCTTTTTCTTCTCTCTGGCAACATCTTTGTATGTTTGACTAGCTATTACATCATTGCTGCTGCCTTTCCTCTCTGGTATTATGTTAACACACACCTGAATGCTCCAGACCAGCAAATTGCCAAAACATCTGCTTTTATAGAGGTGCTCACACTTGCTGATGATCAGTTAATCAAGTGCATTTGATAATATGTAATATGTCATGTGTTGCTGTTTATTGAGGTTGCATTTAAAGAATTTTGGAACCTGATAAGGACCAGATCCTGATAGATAAAACCTTAGAATTGAAAGAGGATGATTATTTTTCCTTTTTATATTTGTCCCACTAGCACAAATAATGTTTGATTGACTATTGACTGGTGTAGAAAAGAACAGTTTTGTGTCCTTAAACTTGAAAATAATGTGTTTATCTGCTGCGTACTAACCTCTCATCAATTTCTCTCCTTGCACATTTTTTTAGATCTGCAGTGACAACTCTGCATCAAGCTACAGACATCTCACAGGAAGTCATTCAGTTATCAAAGCTTCAGTGTGAAAATGTCCTGTGGTTATTTTAATGCCAAATCAAAGTACTACAGTACGAAGAGCACGCCACCAGAAAAGCTGTTTCTTCTGAAATGAAGGTGATTTGCTGCAGAGAAAGAAGCACACTGGCTCCTATCTGACTTCTGTCTGTGAACTCTTTGGGATTTTTTTTTTTTTCTTTTTCCAAAAGCAACCTCTGTAAATATTTACATACCGTGTCTGGCAGCTGTATGAGATGGAGAACACCAATTATGAATCTGCCTTTTTACTTTGTAGTTAACCTCGTCGAGCCTTGCAGACAGGGCTGGATGTGGATCTGCTGTGTGTGTGCTTGTGTGTACAGCCTGATAAGTAGCTTCGCTTTTTGTTTTATGTAATGTTTGTGGTGAAACGCCTTTTTGCTGCTTATCTTTTTTTTTTTTTTTCTTTTTTCTTTCACTGCCTTTTATAGAAGAAAATACTGATTCACATTCGTGGGAAACTGTCAGGCATTTACACTCTCGCTGGTAATGTTTGACACGCATCAGCAGAAATGCAAAAAGTCGAGCTCCTTTTCAGACACAGCATAGAATAACTATTCAAATACTCTTCTGATTTATTTTGCAATACACATGCATGCTTTATAAGAATGCTAATACTATTTAGATTTTCATACAGAAACATGAAAACAAAAATACACTGTGTACTCACAAGTTAGAAAAAGTACAGTGGAACCAAGACAGAATATATATTATTGATGTTGATGTGTCCTGTCTGCACCCACCAAGTGTGTGAGTGAGTATTTACCCTGACACCTGTGTTCTTGTATAGAGTCACTGTGTATATCTGTATAGTGTCCCCTCAGCTGGTTTGCAAACACCATGGGCTGTGGCATGTGTACACATCTGGTTGACATGTGGACTGTGAGAGTGAGCAGGACTGGCCGCAGGGCCGTGGAGCTCACCACCTATCCACAGATGCTCCGGGGAGGCTACCACAGAGTGACGGGCCTCCACTACATGTCGTCCTTCTCTGACGCTGAGGACTGCTGCGACGACAGCAGCTCAGGCAGCTCAATCACGCTGGACTGGCAGACACAAGGAACTGGTGGCTGACCCTCCTTCAAGAAGTGTCATAATACAAACGTGTAAATAAATACGAAGATGCACACAGGAAATGTGTATTTACAGTAGATGTGGTGACGACTTTTGTTTTGTTTAAATTATATCCCATTATAGAAGTGCTTCTACTTTGCTACATTTCAGAGAAATGGCATGGTTGTTGGTGCCTGATGGGCTGCTCTGAGGTTTTCAGAAACTGCTCTACGAGATTTTCCCACACAATCATCTCTGGGGTTTACAGATCATGGTTCAAAAAAATTTTAACTATCCAGTGAGCATCAGTTCACTGGATGAAAATGCCTTCTTGATGTTAGTCAGAGGAGAAAGGACGACTACTTTGAGCTGATAGGAAGGCCACAGTGACTCAAATAATTACTCCTTACAGCTAAGGTATGCAGAAGATCATCTCTGAATGCACAACACGTTCAGCCTTGAAACAGATGTGCCACAGTGGCAGAAGAACATTGGAAAACTATTGCTTGGTCTGCAGAGTGAGATTTCTGCTGCAATGTTCAGATGGTCGGGTCAGAATTTGGAGTAAAACAACATGAAGGCATGGACCCATCCTGCCTTGTGTCAGCAACTCAGGCTGCTGCTGGTCCATTCCATTATGACCACAGTATACCCTTCTTCTGATGGCTAATTCCAGCAGGATAACATGTTGGAAAACTCAGATCATCTCAAACTGGTTTCTTGAACGTAACAATGAGTTCATTGTACTCAAATGGCCTCCACAGTCACCAGATCTCAATCCAAAGGGATGTGGTGGAATGGGAGACACACATCATAGATGTGCAGGTGATGAATCTGCAGCAACTCTGTGATGCAATCATGTCAATATCTACCTTTCTACTACCTTTGGTGGGTACTAACCACTTTGAGAACAACCTGCAATTTTCAAATGAATGAATGAATAATTTTGACTGAGAAAAGTCACAGAACTGGGTGTGTCAGCTATGCTGAAATTAATGTTAAGGGTAAACATAGCAGTTTAATATACATCCATACCATCCATCCATCCATCCATCCATACAAATTTCAGAGGAATGTTTCCAGCACTTTGTTGAATCTGTGCCAAGAAAAAATGAGGCAGTTCTGAAGGCAAAATGGGGTCCAATCTGGTAATATCAATGTGTACCTAATAAAGTGTCCAGTGAGTGTAAATAATAATAAAGGCATCACACTCCTTCACAAGTACTTTCAAATACTTCTGTACTTTTACATAAGTAAAATTTGGCCACACTTCCTTGAAATGGAAGAGTTTGCTTAGCACTCCTCTACTCTGAGCGCTGAATACTACACGCCGCCTCATTCACACACATTCATACAAGCACTTTTTTTCCATAGCTTTGTTGAACATCAGTGCACACACTCACATGGATGCATCATGGGCAAGTTGGGGTTCTTGCCTAAGGATGCTTTGAGCTGCAGACTGGAGTAGCCGGGGAATTGATCCACTGATATTCTGACTGTTAGATGACTCACTCTGCCGTCTGCTTTTGAGCCACAGCTGCCCCGAGGTGCTTCAGAAGGCAGAGTGGGTCATCTACCAATCAAGAGAAGCAGTAGTAATGTGGAAGTAGTTTTATTTTTTTTAGCCTTTAGTTTACTAAGAAGCTGCTATTTTACATCATTTTTTTTGTACTCTTGTGTTGTTTAACTTATAACCATGAATCTTTTTTTTAAGGATAAACGGAAGAAGAAGATGATGGATGGATGGATCTTTTTTTTTCTAAAGACGACCTATAAAAGGATACATTTAATATATTTAACCAGGTTTTCTGTGGCACTCATTCACTAAACAGACAATGTTTGCCTCAGTATCAGTGTAATGCTTCAGCAAACAAAAATCCTCAACAAGTAGCTATAAACATGTTTAAGTGCAGTATTAATTCAGCTGCATTCAGGAAACGTGAACAGTGGTCTACATAAAATGATGACTAATCATGGTGTTGAGTAACTAGGGTACAGGCTGAGGGCACAGCTGGATTGCGACAGAAGTTTTCCTAATTTTGTAACCTCAGAAAGCGGATTTTGCCACCAGTCTTACGTGAAATAATTTTCTCAGTAAAAGTGAACGGCATATTTCTTAGAGTAATAGTATGACTCGGTGCCAGCTCATTCTGTGGAGTACATTCTTGCCAAACGCTTAGCACAAACTTTTTCTTTTTTTTTTAAGGAAAAGCTGAGCCAGAGCGATCCGTGTCTGAGCGGTAAAAGTGTTCGGTGGGAACGTGGGCAGCCTGGAGAACAGTTTTGAATCAGAGAGTTCTATTTATGAAATCATTATGAATGTGTTAAGCTTCAAATATAAAACTGTAGCTGTTAGATATGTTTAAAAAAATGAGGTATTGCATTAGTTACATGTTTCTGTGTGTGACAGATGAATTCTAACAATTTTAAATATCTCAATAAGCAGCAGCTCAATAGCCACGGAACTATTATAAGAAAGTAAAGTAAGGCAACTGGACAACATCATGTAAACGCTTCCTGTGAAGCTGATGTGGTTTTATTGTTTTTAGCTGTCTAGAGGTTATTTTGTATCTTTCTCTCATTAGTCCTTTGGCACCCCGTGTTTGTGTTTTTGTGTCACTTTTTAGTTGATTTCTCTGTGTTTTGTTGTTTAGCATCTCTTTGAGGTAATTTGATGTCTCTTCTCAGGCATTTAGTGTCATTTTGTGATTGTTTTTCAATCCCTTTACAGTGTGTGGGTCTAGGAAAATACAACAGTGTAGGTGCTAGAATCAAGCAGAAAGTAAGAAACAAACCAAAAACAAAAAAAGTGATTACATGGCTGTTTTAGGAATACTGTAACAAAGAATATATATTGTTTCAGCAACAGCATGCATGCATTAGTTTATTCTATAGATACCAGTTGCTATTCAAGAATAATAATTATAAATTATGCTAATATAACACTCAACATTTTGCTGACTAATGACTACTTTTGATAAATTGAGTATATGCTGTTTTGTTCCTGGACATAAGCAGGAACATAAAAGGAAGAAACATGAGTTGCAGTGCTGATCCACCCAGTCATTCTTCACAGCTTTGGGAAATCGAGCCCCTGCACCAATCAAAACCTTGCATTTTGATTGGTGAAAAGCTCTCAGAGCACTAGGACAATCTCAAGGTAAGTAACACGGATTTTAAAACTTAAAAACTTCTAGAATGTTTCTTTGTTGTTCCAATGGTCTGATAATTGTAGCTGCACACTGCTGTTTAGGTTGAATACCTGTTTAAGAGCACTGTGGTGCTAGTATATTTACATTGTTTTACAAACTTCATATATTTGATGCATAAAGGCTCCTTAAGCTCAGGTATCTTATGCTGACACATCCAGTTCATGGGAGCCTATCCTAGACACTGGGTGAAAGGTAGGATCATTTGCAGTCACGGCCACTTTAGAATCACCATTTAAACCTGACAAGCAGGTCTTTGGACAGGTTCAGACCAAGAACCTTCTTGTTGCACCACTGTCCTGCCCAGCTTTTTGTTATAATGGCTAACTCATATAATCTAACTACACCTTCAAGTTAGTCAACAATGAAACCCAAGCTGAACCACTTGAGTGATCACCAGTGTCTAATCTTCTGTGAGAACTTATAAATTAATGTTTCCATCTGAGTATTCTCTGACCTAGCACCCAAAGCACCTTTTTACACTGTGAGCTGCATCCACAAACACTTTTTTTATTTTGGACTCGCACTTTCATGCAAACCCAGATGGATGCATGAGGGGGGAGTTGGGGGTTCAGTACCTTGCCCAAGAACACTGCAGGAGCTGGGGGATCAAACCACTGACCTTCCGAATAGTAGACAGAGCAACCATAAACAACCATGCTTTGGGGGGCCAGAAGATGAGGAGTGTAAGGGGCACTTATGAGAGAAGTCCCTGAAACAAAAGGCATCTGTACAACAAAACTTTTCTTGCAAATTATTCAACAAAAAATCCTAAAAGAGCATGCTAATTTTGGTAATTGTGCCCACTTGTGAACAATTTCCCTGTAATGTTAAATTGTCTGCTGCACTAATCCTCCAAGATAATAAGAGCATATGAGGCACCATTTGAATAATTTTTTTTTAAATTTAAATTTTTTTTTGGGCTACCTGGCTCTGCACATGTAAAGTGTAGCCTCTGGGAAGCAATTTTGGAATTCACAAAGGCTCATTCATGCAGCATTTCATCATCATCATCATCGTCTAGGGGGTGGAGGCAACGCTACAAAACAGCCTGCCCTCATTCTCACTCCCCCTTTTTATTTAAGCTGCAAGCGGCGGTCACGGAGCACTCCTTAATTTCCACTCTCGCTGCAGCTCTCTGTGGATCACAGCAGTCATGTTAAGAAACCCGGTTTTCTCCTGCTTTGTTTTCTACGGCGTGCTGCTGGTGTTAAAAATGTACGTTATAGCGGTCATAACGGGACAAGTGAGGCTGCGTAAAAAGGTGAGTGACACAGTCCTATAGAAGCGACTTGAATCTAAATGCTGTGTAACTTTTTTTTTTTTTTTGGTAAGACTGGACTGCTTGTGTTTAGGAAGACAGAGGAGGGGAAAAAAGTTTCACAGGACGCATAAAAAAATCTTTTTTTTTGGTTTGTTTATTTTGCTGATGGAAAGTTTTCGTTTCTTTATTGAAAGGCTTTTGCCAACCCTGAGGACGCGCTGAGACACGGAGGTTTACAGTATCACAGAGAAGATCCATATGTGGAGAGATGCCGGAGGTGAGCGTGCTGAAGGTTTCACCGTAAACTCACGACTTTTTTCTCTTTTTTTATGACTGGACTACTTGTGTTTAGGAAGAGAGGAGAGTAAAAAAATAGTTTCTCGGGACGCATAAAAGAATCCCTTTAGTTTTGGATTGGATTTTTAAATCTCATCATTTCAATGCGCCTTGTATTGGTGGATTGTTGCAAGTATTTAGTTTCCCATCTCATGCGCCTGTGGGTGAAATAATTATTAATGGTTGAATGGATGGATTTTACTCTCGTTTTAAAAAAGAAATTCAAAGTGGTGCATGAAATCGAGTTACTCAGGTTTTTCATTTGTGTACTTGAGTAAAATACTGGTGGTAACATTGCCTGTTTCCAAACATAGTATCTAAATTTCTACAGAAAATTAGTATGCCTACAAATTTTTTTTTTTTTTTAACCCTGGTGTAGTTTCTTGCTACAGAACTGAAAATTCCCAGTTTTAGGTCAACTGAAGGTTTTCCATTTTCTTGGAAGTTGTACACTTTTTTTTTTTTTGTTGTTGTTCCCGGCAGCCTGCAGGACTGTGCCTCACAGATTTGTTTTAACTTGTCAGAAAATGATCCGTGACAGGGGAGAGCAGATGTTTTTCTACTAGTAAAACTTTTCCTTCTGTTTTCCCTGTCTGTCTTAACATTTCCAAGAGCTTGTGGTAGGAATCAACTTTGCAGTGGGAGAGATCTTTCAAGCTTCCTTTAACGTCATAAATCGCTGCAGCATGAAGTGTTCAGTCTGGACGCTTAATCACTGCTTTTATGTGCCCTTTATTAAAGCAAAAATGGTCATGATGGCAGTTTTCCTGGAATAATATTGTTAAAAAGCTGTTCCAAGTGCGGAAGGGAAACAGGAAAATTGTGTAGCAGATTAACTAAATGGGCAGGCAAAATGAGAAGGTTGCAGACCCCTGATTTGGTATAAGATGAGCCAGAGTAGGTTAAATGATCCAACAGGTTGCATATTATTATTTAATCATCCAGAATATATTTTCTCCAGGAAAATCACAGGAAATCAAAATTCAGTCTGAGTCACTCATATGTCATGGCTTTACTGCATCATAGGTAGCTGAATTGGATGTGTCATGTACTCACTGTTTTCTTCCTTTTTAGAGCTCATATTAACGACATGGAGAACATCCTCCCTTTTCTCTTCTTGGGTGCCATCTACGCCATGACTGGACCTTCATTGTGGGCGGCCCGCCTTCACTTCCTTGTCTTTTTCATCTGCCGTGTGCTGCACAGCATTGCCTACCTGCTTGCCCTGCAAGCGCCGACCCGATCCGTGGCCTACACTGTTGCTCAGATTCCTTGTGTATCCATGGCTGTGCAGATCCTGATGGCAGTCAAAGCATATGCCTAAATATCCAGGAACAAGGGACTGAACTAGAGGCTGTGCTCCGGGCCTAAAGATAGCTACAATTTGTCAAGTTTGTTTGTGTGATGTACCTCCTGCAAAGACAGGGATGTCAGTGGGAGTGCAATACATGGTCTCCGATTACACCATTGCTGGGTTTTGAGAATGACTATCAGTATTTTTACTTTTGCTAAGTTGAAATGTGACAGTGTCTTGTAAGATATCTGAAGCTGACATCATGTTCTGTAAATGCAAATGAAGGTTGTTGCCCCTCATGGATCACTCATGGACAGCTGTAGAGATTTAGCTTTAAGCAACTTTAGAAAAAAAAAAAAAAGAATTCCAGCTCTGCACTCCATGTTGATCCCTGTTTTCATGTTTCTCCACAAATCATAACCCACTAATCATGCATTTTCACGCCATCCCTTTGTGTTTCCCGTGTGGATGCGTGCGTTCAACAAAAGCGTAACGGATATGATGGCTGATATGATGAAAGTTCAAATACGCCCGATGCTGCTCCTGTGTGAGTGAAACAGCTTCTCAAATTACTTTAAAAGGAAGAATGGGACACATGCCTCACGACAACCTTCTGGGAGATTTTTCTAGTTTATGTTTGTGTTTGTCTGTGAAGACACATGGAGAGTTTTGTAACTTATTCAATTTAATGTATGCAGTCATGTTTTTGAAACATTTTTGTTGGCAATAAAGCTATGCACATCAAACCACACCCAGTCTCTGCTTTCACTATGTGCTAAATCACTTGTTTTTTCAGGGTGCTGCAGAAATGCTGTGTTAAGGGGAGAGGGGCCCCACTTTGTGTGCATGAGCGAGATGACCCAAAAGGCATCGGCGGAGTTCCAGCATTCCTCTGATTGTTGTGTAAGACCTTCAGTTATGCTGTGTTCATTTTGTTCTGGACCCCGAGGGGAGGAGGAGCCCCCAGGATGTGATTATAGAAATATTTACAGATGGTGCCAAGTTTGTGTGCCAGCATGAAATGTTTTTCCATCTGTTATTCCAGTGGCTTTGGCTTTTCTCACTCCAGTGCAACTGGAAGCAACCATTTTTTGCCTCATTTTAGGATGATGTAATGCCATTTCCAGTGATTTTCCAACCAGTTATGATGACTAAGCTTGAACATACACAGCTGAAGTGTTTTGTGATTTTAAACAAAATGACTGAGAAGGTAGGAGGCGGGGGAAAATCCTTAGCTTTTAAAGAATGAGCGCTAACAATACGATAAATCTGACTGAAACGTAAAGCAGACATGCCAGGGCAAAAGGAAAGGTGGTGCCTGACCTCCTTCCTATACTTCTCACTTTCAAGACAGCACTGCAAAGGTTGATGTTTTGCTGTCTCTCGGGATTGGAGGAAAACTCTAACAAAAGCTCTGTTTTCACTGCTGTTCGCTGTTAAGGGAGATCAGTTTACGTTGGACTATATTTTCTATTGTTCAGGAACTGTAGGTTCCTCTGTGGGAGAGAAAGTGAGGGGCAGTCTTGTTTCAAAAAGTGGATAAAATAAAGCTGTTGTTCTGGTCATTTTAGTAAAGCTACATATTAAGCCCCACCTTGTGGCCACACACACTTACAGCACTTCTCAGGAGGTTTCAGCTTTCATTCTCAAGCAAAATGCAACACTGATCTTTAGATCTTTGACTTTCAAACTCTGTATGTAATTACTAATTCTGTATGTAATTACAGTAAATAATATTAAAATAAGTGTATATGATGTTTACAGTATTTATCTAACATGCTTCACCATCCGTTCCACAGGCCTGTCTCTTTAGTTTTGTTGATGTATATATCCTCTGGTTAGACACTACTGTAGTTAGCTACTGCAGCACAAACTGCTGAAAATCTCAATTTAGTCTGTGATAGAAAAGTGTCTGAAAACACAATGCATCCCAGCCTGCTGATTATGGGCCTGATCAGAGTGTCAGTGCTGATCCCTGCTACCATAAGCATGCAGTGTCAGAACTGAACCACAGAGCAACAGAGGATAGTTATGAATCTTTCTTTTTCTTAAATCATCTTGACCACTTGATGTGCATTTTAGATAGGGAAGACATAGTAGTAGGGATACACGGGGAAAGGCAGTATGATGATTTGATCAGTCTGCTGCTGGGCTTTGACAGTTGTGTGTACTGTGTAATGTACTACAACCCTAAACATTTACATTGAACCTAATAATCTGATTAGAACTCATTTAAAAATCCAAACAAGAAGAAATGCTCCATATAAACAACTCAAGAATAAACAACACCAAACCTATGACTCAGTCAGCTACAGGGCAGGGGTTAAAACAAAAACACATGTACACATTTAGACATTTTAAGCTTCATATATATCTATATATCTATATATCTATATATATACGCACACACAGACATACACTATATTACCAAAAATATTCACTCATCTGCCTTCACACCTATATGAACTTGAGTGACATCCCATTCTTAATCCATGGGGTTTAATATGATGTTGTGCCACCTTTTGCAGCTATAACAGCTTCAAATATTTTGGGAAGGCTTTCTACAAGGTTTAGGAGTGTTTATGGGAATTTTTGACCGTTTTTCCAGAAACTCATTTGTGAGGTCAGACACAGATGTTGGATGAGAAGGCCTGGCTCACAGTCTCCGCTCTAATTCATCCCAAAGGTGATTTATCAGGTTGAGGTCAGGACTCTGTGCAGGCCAGTCAAGCTCTTCCACACCAAACATGTCTTTATGGACCTGCTTTGTGCACTGGTGTGCAGTCATGTTGGAACAGGAAGGGACCATCCCCAAACTCCTGAAAAATAACCCCACACCATAATCTCCCCTCCACCAAACTTTACACTTGGCACAGTGCAGTCAGACAAATACCGTTTCCCCAGCAACTGCCAAACCCAGACAGAGAAAAGTGATTCATCACTCCAGAGGACACGTCTCCACTACTCTAGAGTCCAGTGGTGGTGTGCTTTACACCACTGCATCCGACACTTTGCATTGCACTTGGTGATGCAAGGCTTGGATGCAGCTACTTGGCCATGGAAGCTCCATGAAGCTCTCTACACACTGTTCTTGAGCTAATCCGAAGGCCACATGAAGTTTGGACGTCTGTAGTGATTAACTCAGCAGAAAATTTGACCTCTGTGCACTGTGGGTCTCAGCAAATCTTAGACCTTGCTCTATGATTTTACGTGGCCTACCACTTCTATAACTTTTATAACTGGACTTGTTGCACAGGTGGCATCCTATCATGGTACCACGCTGGAATTCACTGAGCTCCTGAGAGCGACCCATTCTTTCACAAATGTTTGTAGCAGCAGTCTGCATGCCAAGGTGCTTGGTTTATACACCTGTGGCCATGGAAGTGATTGGAACACCTGAATCCAATGATTTGGATGGCTGAGGAAAATAAATAAATAAACTTAGCACAAAAAGTAAGGAAATTTGTTTCTGGTTGATTATTTCTTTGTTGTAATTGTGTGTGTGTGTGTGTGTAAGCCAAAGAAGCTACCCATCTGAAATTTCATAAATATTTATTACATATCAATGAACAAAATCAACTACTTTCACAGCAGTGGTCTACAGCACTTGTTTAAAATAACTGCTCAAATAATATTAATAATAATATAGTTCAGTTTCCTTTGAGGCCACATTTGATACACAAACATTTACAAGTATTACTTGGCATTAAAAACGATGGCGATACAATATTTTAAGACACTTGGTGTTTTTTTTGTTAATTTTTCTGTCATTTTGATATCACAGAGAGGTTCAGCAACAGTCTAAACAGTAAATATAGATTCAAATACAAAAAAATAACAAAAACCCAAAACAAAAACAGTGAAAATGCCAAGGGGAGGTAGAAACTAAAGAGTTCTTGACAAAAATACAGAAGGAATAGGAACAATGTAAGCAGGAGAAGGAGTGTTCCCCGAGCAATCCACCCTCATTTAGACACTAATGAAGGGTAAAAATCCCTCCCAGTTCCTCTTCCTTCCCTCTTTTGGTGTTCTGAGTTGCGTTATGGTGCTAGAGGGACTCACGCTGAGGCAGGCAGGAGAACGGAGCAAAGGCATGAAGAAACGGGGAGAGAGGAGGCTCATAGAGGAGCTGCTGTGCCGTGAAACAGGCATACAGGGGTGCTCTAATACCCACATTAGAACCAGTTCTCTCAGTCATGTCGCTAAACATTTCCATTTGTATTACTTTGATTACTTTCTCGTTTCCATGTTTGAGGCAGCTTTTACACCGACGCAAAGGACTATTTAAGTTTTACAATGTGACAAAAAGTATATTTATATTAGTGATTTGAAGGCATAGATTACATAATCTATGTCAAGATCAACATTAAAATTTATAAAAAATGTTTTATAAATGCTAATGTTGATATATATATATATATATATATATATATATATATATATATATATATATATATATATATATATATATATATATATATATATATATATATATAGAGGAAGGAAATTTTGTCTCCCTCTTCTGGCTCTGAGAGTAATTACACAAAGGCTGTGAAAACATGCTTGACTCTTAAAACTGTAATCATTCCCTCTCATTTGCCCGAATTCTCTGTTCCCAAAAGATTTTCTCTAGGTTTTTCTTCCACAGGCTCTGCAATACTCTTAGCTGCTGTAGTCTGCTTTATCTGTGTGCATGCAATCCACTCCTCACCTCTGCCAAACCAATCACTGCCAGCTTTCAGAAACGTAAAACTGAAGGTGCACGGGCATGGGAACGTCGTGCAGATATGAGATTTAAAACTCTATTAGACAGATTTGCCAGGAACTGAAAGTCCCTCACTCCCACTTTAATGACTTGAGACAGGTGTATTATTGCAAAATTAAACACTGCATTCACACTCTAACACCATATGCGTTCAAGTTGCTTTTAATCATGTTAAATGTCAGTCTTTGGATAATTTGGTGCATCCTTAGCCGTTTGGCATTCCCAGATGGATGTAATAATATGCTGTGAGGGCCAATTCAGATGCTGAAGTTTCCCTGTTGTCTCCTTTTTAGTTACTGTACTGTCAATAGTACAGTAACAAAACATTATTACTATTTATTTTAATAGATTGCTTTACAATCTGAATGTGTGGAGTTTAAAACAAGGAGACATTAAAAAGGCAGAGGGTTTAATGAACTGTAGGATTGTTTTTAGAGCATAAATAATATTAGAGACTAAAAGTCCAAATGTATAATAATTAAAATCTCTCTTCTGAGCCCTCCAAACTGGACTGGGTTTATATCTGCATCACAATAGGAACAAACAGGAATATAAGAGGGCAGCTAATTAGCAATCTGACCAAAAACCTCGACACTCAGTAAGGAAAGGATAAGTGATGAATTAAACTGTGTTCTGACTTTAAAGACTTTAGTGAATTATCCCATAACTCATAACTCCAGGTGTCCCGGCTGTAATTCAGTCTATCTCTGGACCTCAGGGTGAAAGTCAGCAGGGCCTTCTGGGTCTTGAAGTTCAAAATGAGAACCAGTGATTTAAACAGCAGCTAGCGCTATTAAGAGCCGAATCCCTAATAGGGTTATGTTTTCTGATTAATTGATGTTCACGGACAGTTAATTAATAATTTAGCATTCTTTAAATCAATTATGCGTTTGTTCTTTTTAAGTCTATAAGTTTGGGCTTTAGTTTTAGTCTAGAAAAAAGTTTTATTTTGCTAAAGATACAACTACCTTTTAACTAAGTAAATTTTACTCAGCAAAGTAAACCTTTTCTGATATTAAACAAATTATTCTGCTGTACATTCCACACATACATTCCCACTTTTGGTTTTGTTATCTTTCCATCATCCTTGCTCTATCCATCGTCTTAAAAGATGCACTTCTACTTTCTCTGGTCTCAGGTTGTGGTTTCTCTTTTTTGGTGCAGAAGACACAACACTTGCACAGTAGCCAAGGCAAGTCATGCAAATTTAAGGTCAGATAGAAACGTTTTGTGCCTTTGAGATCGTGCCTCCAGGAAGGGAATTCATCCAAGCTGATTGGAGTTGTTGGTCACCATTGTAATCGAACATGGACTACAATCATGGCTGCTACTGTCAGACACCAGATTACGGTGGCTGTTAGACATCTACTTTAATGGAGGACGGTGGCAAATGGCACTTGGGGGACCTTTTGCCTCCAGGTCTGTCTATCTGTATACCATGGGTAAGGAGAACAATAAGGACTAAAATGTGCAGAGAGCATAAAAAGAATCATACTTTTACTAAATATGGGAATAAAATTGATTTTTATAATATATCTATAAATATGCATCACAGGCCAGGCAGGCATATATGCCTGCATGTGTGCACTTTCATGTATAAACAGATGTACACATATTCATATCATACAATATTTGAAAGTGGATTGGAAATAATCACATAACACACAACACATAAGCTCTTGCGACGTAAGAGGGAATTGAGAATGCAGAGAGTTTTCTCATGCCTTGGTGCACAGATTTACATTCAGTTTGTGGTTTAGGATCAAACCGTTATCTCAAAGCTCTTGCAGAAGTCTGAATACACCACGGCATCGTACGCAACCTCTTTGGGTTATCTGCTGTGGGGCAACACAAACACCCAACACACAGCAGCTGAGGGACTGCTCACGAAAACACACACACACACACACACACACACACACACACACACACACACACACACACACACACACACACACACACACACGTCTTCCAACTCCCACTCCAACCATCTTGTCCAATGAACGGGGAGACCCAGAATCCCAGGGTATAAAGAAAAAGCGACAAGGCGACAGAGCTCAACAAAACAGAAACCAACCAAAACAACAGAGGAAAGGCGACAGTACAGAAGTTGGTGGGCAGAGAAGTGCACAATGGGTTCGTCTTCACTTTAGGTCCAAGACATCTTCTTCAAAGGACGTGGAGAGGGAGAACGCGCTGGTGAGAGGCGGGCTCTCTGCCTGCAGCACCACCTTCTCTGGCTCGGCCTCCGAACTGGACGAACAGTGCAGCTGGACATCCTGATCTGCGTCGCTGGACTCTGAGGCTAGCCTGTTGTACACAGAAAGACTCGTGTCTCAAGCTCAACCAGAACTAAGCAACCGTTAAATGTGCCGCTGCTGTTCGATGCGTCACCTGTCACTGTTCGTTGATGTCAGCGCTCGTACTTTGGGCTCCTCCTCAGTGTTCTTTTTGCTCATCTTTCTCTGTTTGACCGATCCCCCGTCTGATTTCCCACTTGGTTCCTCTGTCAAGCCTTTGTTGGTTTGAGACAAAAGAAAATGGACATGCACTGGACACCTCAGAAATATGCTGATTTTGTGTTCTTGCTGATACTGGGATGAGCGATATCACATTTACATCTGCTCATTTGAAATTTAGTTAAAAATGTTAGCTGGTTAGCTTAAATTAGCACGATTATCATAAACGGGGCAGCCTTCAAGCACTATAATCCAAATCTTGTTTAAGCTGTCAAAAATTCACAATACTATAAAACAACAGGATTTTACTTTATTGGGGAATTATGTGCTAGATTATTTCTTGGCCAAAAGAAGTAATTTCCTGAAAATTTTAAACCTAACTAGTAGTATATGAAGGTACAGACAGGTGGAGATTGCTTCTTTAGACAAAACTAGGCTAGAAGTTTCTCTGCCTCTGCTGTTAAAATTAAGCTAATATTGCTATAAAATTACATTTAGTGTAAAAGTAATATATAACAGTGCAATGATCTTCTCACATAACAGGAAGGCCAATGAGCACGCTCAGAAATTCTCACGTAGTTGCTGCATAATGGCAGAAGTGCTCAGGAACCCTGAGTCGAGTCCCCAATTGAAAACACACATTACAGATGAGTAGTGTTCATTGGTGCAGACTGACTCAGACTGGTTGCAGAGTGTTAGCAACCTGTCTGCAGGCCACCTGTGCAATATGATCAAAAGCAGTTGCCCAGAGGTTGAATGTGTTGCATGTTTAACCTCTGGGCAACTAGTCGGTGGCCGCAACTGCTTGTACTTGGTTGCTGAATGTAAAAAGTTCAACTTTTTTGTAGTGTGACTGAGCCAGTATGCAATATTGTAGAATACTTCTAATATTTTAGAATTAGCTCTAACTAAAAACGAAAGAAGGAATGTGTGTCTGTTCACATGGACATCTGAGTTATACATTCACGGTGACCTTGATGCATCTTTGCTGTTGCTAATATGGCCAAATATAGCTGTACCAAGCAGGAGCTGATATGTGGGGAATAATTAAAGGCTGCAGTGGGCACTAGCTACATAAAAACAACTTCAGTTTCTTATTTGAAGTATAATCATTTTTCAGTTTACCGAGCAACTCCTTCCGTGTGCGACTGGCTATTTCTTTGATCTCCATGCGTGATAAGGAAAGCGAATGTGTTGCAGAGATGAGGGGAGCAGGGGGCACCATGACGGGGGCCGGTGTCGTCAGCACCTTGTTGACGAGGGGGGACTTCAGGGGTCTTTCAATGCTGCGGCCCACCAAGTTACACAGAGGGATCTTAAAGATATGCTTGCATGCTGCTTCGCCTGGGAGGAAGAAACCCAGAGGAAGAGGAGGATGGGAAGAGGAGGAGGAAGAGAAATCGTGGTAGATGTAATGAGAGGGCACAAAATGGAATCAAAAGAGAAAGAAGAATGTGTAACAGTTAATAAAAAAATTAGTTAAAATTCAAAAACATACCATATATTTTTATATTTTACAACCAGCCACTGGATCTTTTTAGTCAGTGGCTGTTTTTTCTTATTTTGGCAGAGCAAAATAAGAAAAAGATCAGTACAAAAACCTGGACAGAAAAACATTACAGAGTCTCTACATTAGTGTTTATATACAGTATGGTGCAAAAAAGATTTTTTTTCTTTAAAGTGGTCTTGGATAATAGTTCTCCAGGCAGTCTGAAGTTTTTCTTTGGACACTGGCTGCTTTTTTATCTCGTTTTCAGTCCACTCCTCAATAATGTTTTGTTTTTGTTAGTTAAGCTGCTTAACACTGACCTATGAGTCATTCAAGGAAAAAATGGCACCTTATCAAGGGATGAGCCAGTGTTGTGTCTACACATAACCAACAACCTAGCAAAAAAAAAAAAAAAAGAAATTGTGTTTTTTGGCACTTTGTTACAAGCAGCCTGTTGCAAAAGCATATTTGTTCCCATTTATTTAGTTGAAGCTTCAAAATTCTCAAAGAAAACAAAATTTGACAGTTTTTGAACCAACAAGTTAATTCCCAAAGAGCTATTAGCCAAAAACACATACATCACACAGTGTGCGATGTATCCTTAAGAAATTTGAGGAAACTGGAACAGATGAAGTGGGAGGCCTGAGCAAAACAAAACAAAACTATCTAGAGCCTGACAAAGGACCTGAGATTTAACTCTGGCCCTGTTCACTGAAGCCTCATCAGAAATGTGTCCATGCAAGGGTGGCTGTCAAAAAGCCATTCTTAAAGAAGGGAAACGAGGAGAAAAGGCTGAGGTATGCCAAATTACACACGAACTGGACTGAAAAATCAGTGGCAACAGGTATTTAAAATTTTTGGTTTAAATCGGCATCAATATGGATAGAGGAGGTCAGGAGAGAGGTACAACAGTGAAAGTCTACAGTCATCTACCAAAAGTCTTCCATCAATGTGGTAAAAGCAAACCTGGATAGAAACACACAGTAGAACACTTTCAGCCATGAACTGGCCTGCCCAGAGCCCAGACCTCAACATTACTGAAGCAGCGTGACAGCCTGGAGAACTATTTCTGAAGACTACTTAAAGAAATGACAAGAAAACTGCCTCAGAGAGTTCAGGCTGTGCTGAAGAATGAAGGTGGCCATGTCAAATATTGCCTTTCAAATTTGTTAAAATTGTGCAAACTCTGTTTTTACTCTAAATTTCAATGTATGTTTAGATGTTTCAATTATTTGCTGGACCTATTTCCAATTTTCCTAACAAAATATAAAGAAATGAGGGGTGACTCAAGACTTTTGCACAATACTATATATTATCAACTAACATATGTTCTGCAGGTATTTTCAGTGCAGTTTTATATTAAAATACTCCCAAGCTATTTCACCTGAATGCAAGATTAGGTCTTGAAAAATGTTGTTGGGGTATTAGGAAAAAGATTCTTACCTCTGAGACTCTAATACAGCTAATGCTAATACACGAGATAATCTTTACGCAAAACAAACTTGAAACAGGCGCTTCAGACATGAGAGCAGCAGCAAAATATCTCATATTTAAATTCTAGAGGCATATTTCCACCTTTCTGGTGCATTCAGGTACTCTCTAACATTCAGCTAATTAGCATTGCTCTCATTTTCTGTGTTGCCAGACACTCCAACTCACGAAAATGTATTGTAGATGTCTGTAAAGGTATAATGTGAAATTTAAAGAAAATTAAAGAAGAACTAGTCTGTGAATGCACCAGTTTCATAATAGACAATGACTGCAGCTGCAAAAGCTTATGAAACTGGAAAACGAAAAGGTGACACAGCTCAATCAATACTGTAACCTTTGTATTTTCATAGCGCAGTAAAATAGAATAAATAGTTTACTCTAAAATCTTGCGGCATGCATTGTGAAACTGCAGTAATATTAAGTCTATGTAATTAGGATTCTATGAGCACTCTGACGATACAAAAGGATCAAACTTCCACAGTGAAATGAAGCCACTTTAAAGTGATTAATAGTGCTATTTACTGAAACAGCATGCAGTCTTAAAATTAATCTTCCTTACAACAGAGAGCTAATGTAACTGTTCAGTAGCCATTTATAGCAGACCATCTATTATTCAGCAGAGACATAATGTCTGTTTGGGGTGCATTAAATGGATGTTTGAAAGTTTTCAAGTGACACAATCTGCCCGCAGAGCTGTAGTGTGCCAGCTGCAGGGCTCAATTGTTCCACTTGGGAGCAGTATTGGAGCTCAGAAACTGCACACTGCTCCACTGAGGTGGGCTGGCGATAGTGACACGGATGAGAGTGAATCAAGGTGGGGACTACGCTGCGAAAAAGAGGGCTGTCTCCTCTGAAATGTCAGCGGGCGAGAGGAGAATAAAGAGCCATGGTGAAAAACAAAGGGTCACTGCTGAGGCTTGACAGGTACACTGTGTTAGTGCTGTTACAGATCTGCCCTCGTTTGCCCGTGCTGTCCGACGGCAAAAGAAATAGCCAAAATGCGGCAAAAGCATGCAAGTATTTGGAATATATAGTTGCAGAGATCAATATATTCCACATGCGTTTCTGGACCAGGGGAAGTGTCACACTCCAGCACTGGCTAAAAACAAAACAAAAAAAAACATGTCAGGTATGTTTTCAGTACTAAATGAAGTAAAATTCACCAGAACACGGGGGCTGGTTTTGTGCAGGTCTTTGGTGCATCTTTAAGCCAGTGGAGGTAGATGGTGGCTTGCAGCCACATCGGTAACATCTTGTTCGCATCACTGATGTGATTACGTCAGATGAAAACCTTCCCAAGGAGCAGATACGGCAGGCGCACAGGCAGTTAAGAGGATGGGATTTTTGTCAGCACCCTTCCAGCACCCCCCCCATCCGCCTCCACCCACCCACCATCAGACTGTGGCACCGCTGTTTGGACCACTTTGGATTGAAAAGAGGGCTGACAAAAGTCTCCATGGCGACAGTGCAATCTGTAAATCATGCTGCAGCAGACGTGTCTTCTCCTTCCCTCTTTCCCTTTTCTTGCTCCTCTTTTTTCCCCTTCCCAGCTTCCACAACCCCTCCCTATCCACTCACACTCATTGCATACCTATTCTTCTTCTCTCTTCCCACTGTAATTTTATAACTCTTCATCTTTATCACCTCTGCCTCACTTTGTACTTTGAGCTCTAGCACCTTTCTTTCTCCCCTCTCATTCTCTCCTCACACTAATGCTTTAATTAGTTGGCAGTCAGAAGGGGGGCCGGGGGGGGGGGGATGGGGAAGACATAATGTTCACTTAACATTCAACCAACGTTCAAGTCAACATGCCGCTTTGGAGCAGACAGGGGTGATACACTCTGGGAGCACGTGCATGTTAGTAGGGCAGCGTTATGAGTGTTTTTATGAACAGTGGACAAGTTATGGGAGAATCCTAAAGTACCTTCAGCATCCTTAGACATGTACAGGGAAAGCTTGGTACCATAGGGGATCCGTATAGAATCTGAACCAGGGATGAAGAAGAGGGTTACACAAACCGAACACACACAGTAACATACATTTAGGAGCACGCACACACATACATAGTAGGTTCTCTATTATGTCGACATCTTCCAGTGATGCAGAATTATATGCATAACCAGATAAATCAGAAGAGAAAATGAAAATTCCTTTAAGCAGAAATCTCGCACTTGACTAAT
The DNA here is from genome assembly GCF_007364275.1 of Archocentrus centrarchus. Taxonomy (NCBI): domain Eukaryota; kingdom Metazoa; phylum Chordata; class Actinopteri; order Cichliformes; family Cichlidae; genus Archocentrus; species Archocentrus centrarchus. The sequence goes on along the minus strand of NC_044357.1, from coordinate 6,415,580 downwards.
TGCAGCAGCAACAGCCAGACCTTCCTCTCTGTTAGCCTTAATGGAACCTGTAAATACGCACTTCCCTCAGGAAAAGACTGTCTGGATGGTGCAGCAGCAGGAACATAATCTTTTTATTATTTTTTTTCTTAAATCTTGCTCTTCCCTGCAGTTCGGAACTACATGGACACATTTGTGTCTCTTCAAAAGCTAGACTGCGCTAATCAGTCAGCTGGCACGCAATGAATGACAAACCTGTACAGCTGTATTAATCTGGAAGAGATCAGGAACAGAAGGACGGGAGGCTAAATGGTCAAATACACAATCAAAGATGTCAGGGAGAGTGTGTGTGTGTCTTAATGATTCGCAAACAAAAGGCTCATGTCTGTTAACTATTAATCAAATTTAGCTAAGGTACAACCATTTTTCATTTTCCTTATACTAGATATAATTTCTTTGCTGAAATAAAACCTTATGTAACGTAATATCTCATAGAGAACGGTTTGTCTCTTTGATTTTTGGCAATATGTCAATATTCCATCATGTGGATGCCTGTTTTGAAAAATTGTGTGTTCAAGGATCCTCCAAAATTCAAGAAATCACTGACATCCAGACAACCAGGGGGAAAACATGGATGGAAACTTAGTTGATATGATTTACAGTCAGGTCTATAAGCATGTGGACAATGATACAATTTTTGTAAGCTGTGACTTAAATTAAACAAATAGAAAACCTATTCTTCAACATTCACCTATTTATCTATTTAAAGTTTCTTACAACATAGCTGATTGAGGCTCATCTACAGCAAACTTTCAGATGTCAGTGGGTCCTTGAACACACCAGCAGGCAGCATTTTCAAAACGATTTTGGCTTGGTAATGAAGATAATTAAACAAAGACCATTAATTCTTCCTATCTCACGTTTAAATGCCCCAAAATGAATTATTGAGAACATAAAATTTGTTGAATGAAGGAGTTTTTTCTGAAATAACTGGAAGCAAATGGGTGCTTTTAAGGCTGGAGATGATTGTGAAATTGTATATTTTGAAAATAGTCAGTAATGAATAAAAGTAACCACATTTGAAGGGAAAATTATTTGTAGGGTTAAAAGGGTGCTTACACTAGTGCCACTAGTACCTCAGCAAGGACATTTTGTCATAAGAAAAGATGATGGCAGAGATGAATAATAATAATAATAAAAAATGATATCAGTAAAAACTACACATTAACAACCCAAACAAATGTATGCAAATGATGTAGTGCTTGAACGTCAGAGACCTGGAAACATATCTGCAGGAAACGTTGACATATGAAAACCTTTAATGTAATAAAAGCTGTAATGTCAACATCCTATGGTACATTTGCTGCATGAGGCTTACCATCACCGAGCGGCGAAGGGAACATGGGCATCTCATAGCCGGTGGGCGTCTGTGGGGAACTCTGGGAACTGGTGTCTCTCGAGCTGCAGTTGGAGGCTGAGCTCACCGGAGCCGATGAAACGAAATAGATGTCTGACTGCAGGTGGGAAAGCAGATGCAGGTGGAGAAAGAAATGATGGACATGTAGAGAAGGCAGGAAAACAGGTTTGAAGCAGGAGGTGGAGTATGGAAACAAAAAAGAAAGAACAAAGATTCGGAATGATTCATTTGATCCCAGGTGTGCTGTTGTGTCTGAAATTATCTATGTGTATAAATTATAGCTGTATCATTGCTTTTGCAGCTTTGCAGATTACCAGCCTTATTTCCCACAGGGATAATAAAGACAGATTGAAATGAGAGCACTAAGGCATTTTCTTCTACAACAGAATGAGGCCAAACACTGAAAAGACTCAAAAACGTGAGGACTCTTGCTCAGTGGACGTGATATGTTGTCATTCATACAGACCCGTGAAGCAGCCAGCTGCAGCTCCGGGACCACTGCTGTGTACACAAGATTGCCATTGACCACTAGTCGAATCTCAATGGAGTCCGTGGTAAAGGCCAGGATGTAAGGAAATGCACAAACTGCAAAGAGAGCACAGACATGGAAAAAAGAGTATTTCATTAAAGGGAAGCCACTGAATCAAGACGTCTCCAGTCTGATCACAACACAAAAAATTTATAAAATTAATATGAATTTAAAAAATTTGATACATAATTTTTAGCAATTAATTGCACCAAAAAAATGTCACCATTAGATTGTTAGTCGAAGATATAAAAAATATACGAGCTGGAGTTTTGCCCTCTTCAGACTTTATCCTCATTTCTATGCACATTGGAATCTTGTAACATGCACACAGAGAGTAGAAACACCTCATCTGGATCATCTAATTCATTTTGATGACTTTTCCCATGCCTGTGTCTGATCTGTTTGTTTTTTTTTCATCATGAAAATGACTATTTTATATGTCAGTGGTTTGAAAAAGTCAACAGTGTGGGATGCATACAGCTGATTTTAAATTGAATATATCCAATGTGTCTTAGTGTATTTGTTTTATTACTCTGCACTGCTGGCTTTATTGTGCATGTGTGTAAGAAAGGAGGGCACATTACACTTTACATTATGCACTGCAGGCCAGAGGGGCAGCATTTTGCTATTAACAGAGGCAGGGTTTCAGGTTTAACACCAGCTTTTTTTTTTTCCTTTTTATCACCGTCTGTTTATAATAAAATGCACACACACACACACACACACACACACACACACACACACACACACACACACACACACACACACACACACACACACACACACACACAATCACTTAGGCCAGTTGGACACTTGTGATCACACATCGTGTTTCCATGGTGAAATGAAGCTCGGCCAGGCCAGCAACATGGGCAGGGTGGGGCCCCGAGAACTGTTGCCGTGGTAACCTACCAATAGCATTGGGCATCTGGTTCCAGCTGAAGTGGAAATCCGAGGTGTTGGACTGGATCATCGGTGTGGAGCCGTTAAACGGACAAACTTTCTTATAGTAGCAAATATCTGTAAAAGACAAACAGGGTTCAAATGAAAGATGTTCTGTTTATGTTCAGTTTTATTATTTTTATTATTATTTTTTTTTGTCTGTGTTTTAAACACAAGGACTGAGAGCAGCCTGTTATTGTAACTCAAAGATGGTTGACAGCTGTTTGTCCTGCTATCCAGCTGATTTTGAGAAGCCGCTCCCTGAATCTTAATATTCTGGAGCAGTCCGTGCGATGATTTTTATACCAGTGGCACTGGAAAAGGCTTTGACAGTAGAGACAGATACCCGAATCACACAACATAAATGTTCGGAGTCAAAAAAAAAAGAGGCACTCACAGTTGTAACACAACAGCAGACCTGCCTCCCCGTCTTCATACACATCAATGGCTGCTACAAAATTTACCTGCAGGCACAAACAAGTCAGTTTAGAGAAATCAAAGAAGGTTCAGAGGCAAAAGGTCACATGTGAGAGACTGTTTTTAACAAATAATGTCAGGTCATTACTCTAGGGGTAATACAAAATAAATATACTGCACGCCAGCTACAGATTTGCTTTTTTTTTTAAATAGAAAGCAGAATGAGATGCTTTATGAAGGCAGCTGTTCATCCTCCAGCCTGCTCATCCATTTCTCCTCCCTCTCCTCCACATCTGGTGGCTGTGAATGACAATGTGTTGATTCACCCAAGCATACTGGCGATCAGCAGGTAAATAAAGCAGCTAACTAAAGGTTTCAGTCCTGTTTGGCTTCAATAAACATCACGTAGAAACACAAGGAGACAAAGAGTAAGCGGCTGGTGCTTGTGTGCGCGCGCGTGTGTGCGTGCATGTGGCTCACCCTGTTGGCCTCTGCGTGATGAAGCCGGTAGGCATCTCCAGTGCTCTCATTGATCAGGTCAAATTGATGTTTGTAGGCCACACAAATCATATTATCATTTTCCCCAGTTGGACCGTCCACTAGAGCCATCACCACCGGTGGGTCACACAGACAGATCTCCTAATGTGAGCACACATGGTTTACATTAGTACACTTATTATAACACTCCTCTCTTAGTTCTTCTTTTACCTTCTGCCATTCTTCTGTGTTAGATAATTATATTCTAGCTCCAATTAAGCTTCAGAGAACATTTTTATTGTTTCAGTAAATGTGGGCTACAAGTTGATCCTTATTTTTTAACCCCAGTACTATTAAAAGTATACAGTGTACATGCTGTTTAGTACCTTCTTGATTCATATACAGTTTTTTTCCACCTAATTATTTGTTCTTCTCTTTGTAGACTTTGATTTACCCGTATGTACTGAAACTCTTCCACAGGAGAATCTGCTCCCGTGGCGACGGCGCTGAAACGCGGATGTTTCCTGGTGATGAGGAGGAGTTTGTTCCTGATGGCTGCTACTATCCTCAGCTCTGAGCCATGGTGGGTGTTAATAGAGTACAAATGACAACCTAGGACAAAGAGGATGAGAGGGGAGACTGACAAAGTGCCGGAAACTATAATGAATACTTGCTGCTGCAGGTGCCGTTCCCTGGCATCGTCCCGCAGATCAATGCATGCCGCTCAGAAAGCTGGCATGACACCAGTGGATCTAACACTGTGTGTTTGTGTGCACGTACAATGCACTTTAAAAAGGACATTCATTAAAGTTGCACTTGAGAATTTATTAGATGCTTGTTAACCTTGTAAACAGGCTTATTAAACATATGCAGTTAATCCTTATGCCAAAAGTGATGAGAAACAGGTCAAACATGTTACTTTATGTTTACTACTTATAGCAACATATATACATGTTTTGATACAGATGGACACCACTTACAGCTTACAGACATTATTTACGTCAAATCCTCAGGCTTTAGTCTGCTCTAAAAACCTGTTTTCCAACATTTTTTCTGCTTGAGCTGTTGTCAGCTTGACACGGATTTCCTCATATGGTCATCTCAGGCCAGCACCGTGGCGTTGGCTGTGCCTAATATGATGAAGCAGGGGCCTGTTCCAGGATGCAGAGTTTGTTAACCACAAAGGGAGGTAACTCAAGCCCTGGGGTAGTCACTGACTCTACTCGCTGGCAGGTTTTCTTTAAAAAAACACGAATTTCTCTCTGACTCCTCCCCTAATGTTGTGCCTTAAGCAGCTGACTGAATCTCTCTTCCATTTCCATATTAATACAATTGATAGCAAAGCGACTGAATGGGCTAATTTGCAGAAGTTTACATCTTTACAAGCAGGGAAATCCCAGTTAGATGTTAATTGCTACATAAACTGCTTCAAGTTACATTACTTACTGGTTGCTTAAGGCACCACCATTCATGTGGCTCTGGAGGTGGAATGGGTGCACCCATCGGAGCGCGAGTGTGAGCACGATAGTGCTTAAGGCATAGAATAACATGGGCTGTGAATGTGTGTAAATGAGAGAGAATGAGGCTTGTACTAAAAGCACTTTGAGAGATCAGCTGAAGTAGCAAAGCACTACAAAAGTAGCAGTCCAGCATTCCCAGGCCCACGGAAGTTGAAGAAACAAGCATCTATATTGGTGTTTAACCATGACAAGCACAAGTTGGCAATACTAGCCAGAGGCCACTGGAAAAGCTTTCCCAAGTAGAAACCTTTTTACCCCCTGTTTATACTGGCCACAGAGAGATGCTTTCAGTCATCCAGTCTGTCTTAAAATAGGTTTCAAGGTTTCTCTGAAGTTATGAGGATATTGGTATGAAATCAAATCAACTCAATTTCTTCTAAACTTCTAAATTGCCTCTTGCTTTCCTCCCTTGAGCTACAGCTGAAGGATGGTAAAAGAGGAATGTTGTGGTCTCAAATAAACTTTGGGATATGATTTTCCACTTAAAAGGTCCCTCCACAAACTTTTAATTGCCAGTATTAACGGGGGGAATATTTACCACAAGTGTTTAGTGGGCTTTAATACCTGAAACTTCAGCTAAGCTAAAGTGGGTTTTTCTACCTTGAATAAGTGTCTTCACCTTTTTCACTGCAAGGATTACTTTGCATTATGTGCAACAATGTGCATATTCTTCCGCGTCTTGTGCTTTACCTTTCGTCTTCTCCAGTTTATTTTCCCGGCTGTCACACTTGCCCCTGACGAGCTGCCTCTCCTCCAGGCCTTTCTTGATCGTGCTGAGTCTGAACACATAAAGCCGAGCATCCTTCCCTGGAAACAAAACAAAAGCCTCTTCTGTTTTTGCATGGAGGTTACTCTTAATTTGCTAGCTCCTATTTAGCATCCTCCCACGACCAGACAACGTTGTGGTGTTGCAGGAGGATTACTAGAAGGCTTCTTAAAGCTCGTGCTCTCGCAGAAGCTTGATCAAAGCCCACACACAGTCGTGACAAATGCCTGCATTACCATCACATAATAACTATCAAATCTGGATCAACCCTGTTTGCTGATCATCTGCAGAGTAACCAGTTGTATTATTTTATGGTTAAAGCAAACGTGAGATAAGTCCAACTGCTGCCACTTCTCAGTATTTTTTAAACTTTAGTCAGTCTCTCTGTTTAACTTTATCTGTCTGCCTGTCTGGATATTCATTAGTACTTTATAGCCCACCCCAGTCTTATAGTCTCTGTGGTTCTTCAGATAAATAGGCACACATTCTTTTGTATACATAAGCACACAGAACCCCTATAGGGACTGGTTCTGTGTAGGTCAGCTTCCTTAGATCTCAGCAATGGATCGATGTGTTCACTGGACCAGTGGAGGTGGAAAGGGCAAGCGTGTGCACACTAACACGCAGAGAGAAGACAGATGAAATGAGAAGAGAAGAATAGGAATAAAAATAAAGACAATGTGCTGTAAATACTGCTGTGAGTCAAAAAGAGGATGCCAAAGGAAAGCAGGAGCCTGTGATGTGCAGGGAGGCAATGTTTAGCAGTATCCTCTCTGTGGTCTGAGCCTACCTTTGTCAGTGCGGGTGATAAGCAGGTCCTGAGGCTCAAGAACGTGCATCTGCTTCACCACCATGGTTCTGTCAAACACTTGCACTGGGGGAAGGGTCTGTGTCTCTGAAATACGAGACACAAATCATACAATTAAACAAAGATTATAAGCGAGGATTAAAAAAATACAACACCCTCTAAACAGGAATAAGGAATATTGATTGTGTCACTCACCATTGCCTAACACTGCTGGATCAGGGCCTGAAACATGGACAACATCATTATAATCACAATGTTAGCTGCCGGCCATGACATTCTGCTGAGTATTGAATAATTAGACGTGGGTGGCTTAATTTAGATGGCACAGGGTGCATTGATTAGAGTGACCTCACCATCAAGCAGCATGACCCCTGCTGCGTCAGTAGCAACCAGAACAGACTGACCCCAGGAGTCAGCGCACACGATATCATAGGGGAACGTGCTGCAGAACAGCTGGGACTCCCATGGCTGCAGCACATGTACAGATACAGTGCATATGCACACAATATGATTAATATTTGCTTGCTTTGCTAAATCATAAATGATATTTAAATCCAAAGAGCAACACGCAAACCGCATTTATTTCATTAACTGTTTTGTAAACTTTGGAAATATAAGATTTTTTTTTTTTTGCTGAAACAAAAACAAACAAACAAACAAAAAAAAAAAATCAAAGATTCAATCAGATATAAGGTTCCAGGTGGTGTAATGTTTTAAAGATGTGCCCTCACCTCTTTCCTGCACAAGCCTGTGGTAACAAGACTAGTCGGGGCATCTCCTCTCACTATGGTCTTCAGCTTGAGGGCCTGGGGAAGAAACGGCATCAGATATGACGCACAGCACAGACGCCTCTGAAAGTCTGAAGTCTTCTTGCATCACCGCATGTCTGAAGCCTGAATTTGAGATTTGCTCCCATGTAGCTAATATTAGTGTTACATTCACACTGTTGCGGTGACGAGAGGGCAGCATTTTTACCACTGTAGCCAGTGGTGGTAAAGACAGTTTATTTATTTTGTAAACAGGTTTGCAGTTACTAGGTTGTTTAACAGTATTTCCCGACCTGAAATGAGGTAGAAAAGAATGAAAAATAAAAGTTCACAAATGCACAAATATGCAGATTTTTTTTTCTTTTTGTTTTGCCTATAAGTGTGAATGTGAATGGTTGTCTGTCTCTCTGTGTTAGCCCTGCGACAGGCTGGCAACCTGTACAGGGATAGATACCCCCCCGCGCAACCCTGAACAGGATAAGCAGGAGAGAATGGATGATGTTCTTTCCTCTTCCTCTTATTCTCTCCTCTAATGTCAGATGGCTATTGTAAGGCCCTGCTGAATTACTATTTTGAAAAGATCTTTTTGGGCTCCAATACGTGAACAGGTAGCTTGCCCATACAAAAATAAAATGCATCTATCACTGGCATTCTCAGTTTTTTTTATTATATACTGGACACTTTAAATCCTTTCAGACAGAGAAGTTTTCAGAGAAAATCACTTTGCTGGTGGAAATTACATTTTACGGTATTTATTTGTTATTTAAATAATGTCCCAGCTTTCACGCTCATAGATCCTGCATGAGATAAATGAGCCCTAACTTGCTGAAAAACGTATCTTGTATTCTATTACTGCTCGTTGGCCTGCCATTGCTTGTTTTTCACGCTCATTTAGGTTCTGATAACTGTGACAGATGGCTCATGAAGGTGACAGTACAAAGAAGTCATAGTGCATAAAAGGTTGAAGCTGTTTCAGAATTCAAATACAGTTTGAACAAACGTGCACGCTGCGACCATCTGACTGAAATTGGTAGTCCAAGCTGCACAAAGCATTAACATCTACACATCTGCATAAACAGGCGATCTGGAGATGATGATGAGGTCAATATCAACCACCACTGTGGTGGCCTAGCTGTAGCCATCCTTGAGAACACATCCATAATAAATCATATTCAGAGACATTAAGGAGAATGTGAAATCACCACAAAGACTAAAATAAGAACCTGTCTGGCTTGTAGCACCGTTTGAACATTTTTAAGCTAGAATACAACCATGAGTGATGATGAAGGCATTATTATTGCTACCAAAGCCAAAACATTTGGACTATGGATAAAATTTTCATGTTGGAAAAAAATATCAATCAATGGCATTAAAAATATTTATGTATTTATGTTGAGAGGAATTTTATTGATTTATCAAAATTGAACTCACAATTTTTAAACCACGTTTTAAGTCACCTCGGGGAGAGGCACTCTGAAAGTTTGATAGTCTCTCAGCCTTATACAAACAAATCATTTCCAATCAGCTGGCTTCAGAACCATGCATGGTGTAAGCTTTTATTTTCTTATTTTTTTCCCCAGTATGATTATATCAGGCACATCAGCCACATAGTGACCCTCGTCTCAGATTATTATTCTGTCTTTATCATCCTGCAAGCAGGTGTTCAGTTCACTCAGCCTTTGAAACACTATCAGTACAAAGAGTTCTACATTTTCCTCATAAATGACAGAGAGGGTAGTTTCTCCTGCAACGGTACGCAGCACTCTTACATTTACGTTGTTTAAGAGAAACAAAAAGTAAAGCAAATAAAGTACACTAAGTCCATGCTATGCAGTTTCCTTTCTAAAAACCAGGCTAAAGTCACTCAGGGACATTTTCTGTTTAATTTAGAATTGTTTGACTTCCCAGGAAACTCTGATTTGCATTTACTTTTCACTTAGCTTATCAATTCTTAATTTTCTGCTTAAAAGATCAAATAGTTTGACAGGCATAAAATAGTATTTTTGCAGCAACACGGTGATTTCCAAAGGACTATTAGCCAAAGACTTGGCATGTCTCAGTATGATGTGCAGTATGTCCTTAAAAAGACTGATGATACTGGACAAGTGGAGGACAAAAGAAGTGGCAGGCCTTCAAGAAGCCTGGAAAACTATTCCTGAAGACTACTTAAAGAAATTAGAAGAAAGCTGCCTCAGAGAGTTCAGGCTGTGCTGAAGAATAAAGCATGTCATACAGAATATTGACTTTCAAGCTTCTTAGAATTGTACAAACTCTGTTTTTACCTTGTATTTCAATGTATGTTTCCACATGTTTCAACAAACTTCTGCACCTACCTACAGTAGCAAAATATGAGAAAATGAAGGGTATCTTGTGACTAATGCACAGAACTGCATGTGTACATGTTCTTCAGTGTTTCCTGCAGGACACTTGCAGTTGTTTTTCATGTCTTTGTGCATGCGTGCTAACGTGTTCAGTACTTAGTTACCTGCCCTATTCTGACAAATTCAGCCTGCCGTGCTTCCTCCTTCTTGCGTGCTGACTTTGGAGACTCAGGCAGCACATCGCTGAAGGACCGTCTGTTTAACATGTTCTGGGGAGAAAAGGGAACCTAAACATGGAACACACAAAATGTGGCACATGCGCACACACACACGCAACCACACGGAGAGAGAAAAAGAAAAGTAACAAGGGGGTCTTAGAAATGGACCCTGGCAGGGAGTGAGAACAATAACAATAAACGGTGCACAGCTAGAACTAAGCTGTATTAGGAGCAACAGTGAAAGCAGGGGAAAAACAACAGATATAAGAACAAAAGTAATGTGAGGAGAGAGAGCCCTGCTGAGAAAGTCAGCATTGCAGCAGAATCCAGTCAGTGTGATGCAGTATGCGGAGGCTGCAGTGGAATACAGCAGAGGGCAACTCAGCAGTGGCTCCAGTCGCTGCAAGCGACTGAAGTGACAAGGAGGAGTCAGGAGGAGAAGAGTGGACGGATGGCCAAAAGTAAAACAACAGGTCTCTGCAGCAGAGTTGTGGACAGAAATGCTGCTGTACCTTGTGCAGGTCAGGCATGAGGTCTTGATACAGCGAGCGGATCAGCATGTCGAGGGTCCGCTGACGCTTCTGGGCAAACGTTGGTGTCTCCAGTGTGGCTTTCTCTCCATTGATTACTAAATGAGATGAGGGAAAATCAGTGTAAGGAAGTCAGAGATGATGAAAATACATCAGCATATCCAAAGCATTTCTCTTTAATGCTTCCGTACATTTGACTAATAAAAAGTCCCTGAATTCTTGGTGATCAGTAAACACAGGTGGAGATGGGAGCGGGGGTCCAAACAGTGGAACGCTTTCCTCTGAGAAAATCTTTAACCTGTGGCAGAGAGCACACACGTGACATCTTTCTCACACCTGAAAAAAGTAACTTCATCTGTTCTTTTGTTAACCAAAGGCACTCACCTGTAACTGTCAGTCTGGCTATTGTACCTAACTAATGCAAAAATATCTAGAAGTGAAAGTAAAGGAAACAATTAAACCGAATATATTCTAGCACAATATCGTTCCATTGCTCTGATGTGATATGAGTTCATTAGCTGAAGCTGGTGTAAACATGGCTCATGTTGTTGACTACCACTTAATTTCTCTGGCAGTCGCCGTCCATGTGAAGGATACGGGTGAAGTGTGATCGGATCATAGACGGCTTGAAGGATGATGACGCATCATCGCCTTCCTGGAATACTATGGTAACAATGTCATTTCCAATGTGTCTCTTTCTCTCCACCTGACAGAACGGATGAACAACAGAGACACCAAGATAAGGAAAAACACAGCAAATTAACCTCGGTACCCCGCAATTTATGTCACAGGAATTATCTACCATTAATTTTTTTTGTCCACTTAAAACTACGATAACCCCTGTTTTCATAAATGGCAGTGTACCACGGGATGTGCAGATGATGATCAATGAATTCTTTGACATTTAAACACGTGGCAGTTATTGGGCAGACTGTGGAGCTATAGGAACGTTTTTTCCTATGATTTGCATTTCCTTGAAAAGGAAATCGGAGATAATTATATTCTCAGAAAAGTTGAACTCACGCTAAATCTAAAAGTCTATGTGTCACATCTGTGTGTTTGTGTTTGTCAGGCCAAATCAGCCAAATACTTTCGCAATATTTTTGAGAACACGTGAATGCATCTCTGCACTTCACATCATGCAGCGTGTTTGTCTTCATTTAATTCTAACTTGTAGCTTAACTATCTATTGAAGCTTTAATTTATTGAGCACATTGATGCTCTTAGCCCCATTACTAGTAAGAATATGTTTCTTTCACATCAAACAATACAGAAATATTGCTGTGTATGATTAGTGTATGATTAACGCTACAGTTAAAACAATCTGACTTTACATTGTACAAAGACTCAGGTGTGATATAGAGTGTGACTGCACCCACATGCACTACAGGCACAGAGTATTCTTTATTAATCACCGCCAGAATGATTATCTTAAGAAGATGTGTTAGATTAACTAAGCAGCAGATCCTTGAAATCAAACCTAAAAACACTGGCATTACAGAAGGCAGCGGTAAAGCCCATTTCTTCTTCTTCTCTTCCCATACTAACCGCATTTTACTGCATTCATTGCCACAGTACACCCTTATTTTCACTGCATTATTAGAATTATAATTAGACCTTTATGAAAGGTGATCTAATAAATTGGTTAAGCACTGTACATAGAAAGCCAGAGATAGGGACAGAAGCATTGAGACCCCTGCACAGAATGAAGCAGGCGTCACTGACAATATATCAGCTGATCGTGGCTGAAAATCTATCAAGATGTTTCACTTAAAACCACAACCTTAAGGTGGTGTAAAGGAATCACCAAAGCTATTAGAATCGTTCCTCTGTGTAAAACTGCATATCAGTCCTTCCAATACAGTATATTTCACTTTGATCAAAGTTATGGAAGAACATAATGACTGAATGTGATCCCAGGAGGCAGCTATGCAAAAAATATATGAGATAAAGGAAAACACTAAAACTATAAAACAATAGACCAAACATGTAGATCCACACTGATAGGCACACACCTGCTGTTTGTTCTCTTTAGAGTAGGGCAACATGGTGGAGACGTGGAACATGAGCTCATGGCCTTGATACACTGTGTAGATGGATTTAATTCCTGTAGTGTCATCTGCAGACAAAAAAAAAAAAAAGTAACAATACAAAAGAGAGAAAAAATGCTTCCTGAACGGCCGCAACTTGAAAGGGATGTTTTGTTATGTGGCTGAATGTGTGAGCACTCTTACTCTTGGTGTCTAGCCCTCCTCGGTAACCTGCCCATCCCTGCAGTGTAATGGTATCACCCAGCAGACTGAGAAACTTGTCAAAGTTCTCACTCCCCGTCTCTGTGACAAACACAGAACTCGCATTAAGCAGACGTCTTCTACTGTGAGATTTAGTGGTTCCCCCCCCCCAAAACGAATATTGTAGTTTGACAATTTGGGAAATGCTGTAAGATTAATGAGGTTATACAAAGGTGTGTTTTTTATGTAAATGACTGTTAATAATATCTCTGAGAAAACACGGAACCTGATCTACTAGTATATAAAAGAAGGACATTACTTCAGGTACTGATAAAGGGAAGCGAATGAAAGTAGTACCATAAATCTGCAATTATTCTTTCTAATGGCCAGAAGGGGGCGACTGATCTGTTGGGTTTTTCTTGGGTTTTTTTGTTTTTTAGTTTAGAGGTTTGTAGGAAAATGAGCCTAGTTCTTGATCTGTGCCCTCTAAATTCTCTTCAGGTCTTATTCATTTTGTACAATACAGTCCAAGTGTTTTCTTTTAAGCCTGTTGTTAATATCACAGTCAATCACAGATTTATGTTGCTAGCTAGCCTGCTAGAACTAGTGATTGTCGTGCCACAAGATTTTGATGACCAAACTGCCCACTTGAAGATTCAAAATGTTAATCCACCAATAAATGGGTGAGATCACAGTGGCTGCATCCTTCTTTGATATACGGTCTTTAATTTGAACCCTGAAAAAAAATAAATGAGCGCAGGAGGATTTACCATTACTAAACATCTCGTCATCAGTGAGCTGTCCATCTTTGGCGTACAGCACACCAAACTTAAAGTTGACAGAACCCTAAAAAATGAGAGTTGATTGAAAGGGTGAAACAAATTATATATTTTTTTAAAAAGAAATGTACAACAATATGTAAAACATGGAACGAAAGATACACAAGCGGTAGCACGAAAGGCTAAATATCAATGCCACAACTTGGAAACAGACATAATAGCATATAGCTACTATGTAATTATGCAAGAGCAAGAAACAAAAACTGTGTAATACTTGAAACTACAGTCAGAGTTGTACATATACAACAGCATAAACACATATACACTCAAACATGCAGAATGCTACAAAAAAGGAAATCAAGCAAAAAATTCAAACAAAAGAGGAACCGTGTTAATTGCAAACAGAGCTTCTGACTTTAAAAAATAAATCCAGGATTACCACAAAAAGGAACAAACAAATATGCTAAATTATACCACTCATACCTCCTGTTCCTCCAACACCAACAGGTCCTGGGGAAAGAGGACACACAACAACTGTCACAGACAGCACTGCAGCTAGAGATGACACAGCCTACGGACATTATGAAGTTTAGGTGTCGCTGATCAGGGTTGGCATAAAATGGGTTGGTGCTATATTTCATTAAGAGCCTGCCGTTGCGCTGGTGTCATTCTCACCTTCTGAATCTCTGGGTTGAGGATCTCCCTGGGGCCTTTCTCAAACCTGTCCATGTTCATTGCACTTTACGGGCAGGAGGGGCAGAAAAAAGGAGCAGTGGGAGAAACAGTGGTTAAAAAAAAAAAAGGCAAGTGCTTAGGGTTGATGAAAGCCAAACAGCCCAGAGGTTAACACTCATTAAAACCTGATACAGGGGATTTCCCATCTTTATTTAGAGTCTCAGCAGCAACTTAGCCTTGAGGAATTTAAAATCTCAAACCTTCTGTTTCATTCATCTTTTAAAATTTTGTTACCAGTCACTCATGACATCTGCTGCTGGAAATATAATGCTGAAGGGTAAAGAATGGGAAGTTATGGTGTAAAATACAGTGTGAAACTATGTAAATGTTGCCTGGCTGGGAAGTTTTTCAGCCAGGCAACATTTGCATAGTATTTCACTCTTACTGTTGCTGAGGTTAAACTGTAGATATACAAGCAGATTTTCTAAACCAGCTGTTCGTGCGTATCTTCTATTAAACAAATCAGCATCACAGCCCACTTAAAACAAGACACGCAAGCAGTAAACACCTCAGGAACAGCGTATAACACACTGAGATTCTGCGTTCAGTCACATCTTGCAATGACAGTAATCATATCTCAACAGCAGAATGAGATAAGAACACTCATGTATTGGAAAAAAGGGAACAAAACGTACTGACTAAAAGCTCGAGGATGCACTTCTCACCTTAGGATGGACTTGACTGATAGTGTTTTTGTTGGGCTGTAGGGGAGGCAGATCTTCAGGGTGCCCTGAGTGAACAAGCATGACACAGATCAGTGACTACAAATTCAAAGCACGGTGGCTTTTAGTCATCTGCTCATTGGGAATGGTTAGTTTAAAAAAAACAAACTTTTATCTATTAAGAAGTTCAGGCCACAAAACACATTTTTCAACTACTTGCAGAATAATTAGAGAGGACTTAAAAGAATTAAACTGAAGCAATTCAAGGCAAGACAAAGTTGTTCTGTTCAACAACAACATCCTGTACCAATTCGAGTCTGACAGAAACAAGATAAATCAGTGTGATCAGGCAGCGGAGGTGCATCACCCTAATCAGGTTCCAGACGAGGCTGGAGGGCAAAATTAGATCCAAGCTATCTTGGTCATGAAACTGAATCACTAAACTAGACGCACACAATAATAATCCTACATTTCTCA
Organism: Archocentrus centrarchus; assembly: GCF_007364275.1. Lineage (NCBI taxonomy): Eukaryota > Metazoa > Chordata > Actinopteri > Cichliformes > Cichlidae > Archocentrus > Archocentrus centrarchus. The sequence goes on along the minus strand of NC_044357.1, from coordinate 6,400,005 downwards.
CATACACCTACACAAACGGTGACTCAAAAGTGGAGTAGCATAGTCCCTTAGAGAATACTTTTAAGGGACTTTGCACATTTTGTGCTTTTCCATGTATAGAGCTGAGGAAAAAAAACACACACACACACACACACACACACCTCCTACAACTGTTTAATTAAGCAGAAAATATCAACATTCAGGATTAATCTGTGCACCAGTGTACTCAAAGTTTTAATACCTGTACGTCTGCTTGGAGAAAGATTTAATATTTTATGGCAGTTTAGACCCTACCACTATATTTATCTGACTCTCTTTACAGATTTAAGGTTTTATAGAAAATAAATGTTTGTTAATGATTGTTTAGGACCAAAAATGTATTTCTACACATCTTTGAGTTATATTACACTCACTGTGCATTTTATTAGGCGTTAGCATAAATATCCAATCAACCAATCACATGGCAGCAACTCAAACTGAGCATCAGAACGTGAAAGATTTAAGTGACTTTGAATGTGGCATTGTTGTCTGAACTGAGTATTTCAGAAACTGCTGATCTACTGGGATGCTTCTGCACAGCATTCTCTAGGGTTTACAGAGAATGGTCTGAAAAAGAGAAAACATCCAGTGAGCAGCAGATCTATGGGTGAAAATGCCTTGTTGATGTCAGAGGTCAGAGAAGACTGGCTTTCAGCTTATAGGAATGCAGCAGTAACTCAAATAACCACTGGTTACAACCAAGGTATGCAGAAGAGCATCTCTGAACACACAGCACATCGAACTTTGAAGCTGATGGGCTCAATCCAATAGAGCATCTTTGGGCTGTGGTGAATGGGAGTGCTGGATTTGTGGATTTAGGGCAGACAAATCTGCAGCAACTGTGTGATGCTTTCATTTCAATATGAACCAAAATCTCTGAGGAATGTTTCGAGTACCTGTGCCACAAAGAATTAAGGCAGCTCTGAAGGCAAAATGGGGTCCAACCTTGTACTAGTAAGATGTCCCTAATAAAGTGTCTGGTGAATGTACAGTAAGTATAAGCCAGTTTTGTCTATTTGTAATTTTAGAAGTTGTTACCATTGTTAAATTGTCATAAAAAATACAAAAAAAAAGAAAAACAAAACAAACAAACCCCAAACTGTACACTGAACTCACTTACCTAATGTAACACAATATGAAAAGCCTAAATAACTGAAGTTGTTATTTTTCAGAAAAGAAAAGTAACATTTTTTTATTTCGATTTGTCACAGCAGAATGGGCCCTATGACTGATCCAATCAAGCACCAACCATCCAGCTGTTATTGCATATGCCTGCAAATATTAACAAATAAAAGCCTCTTTATAAAAGGAAGTGGGTTTGTCCATGTAAATGCTTTGACTTTGAAACTGTTGACTTTATATTCTGTATGAAATAATGATTTATTTTTTGTCTGGAACTATTAAACTAAACAATTGAAAAGCATCTGAATATCCATCCATTCCAATAGTAAGAGACTGCTTCCAATACAATAAAGTGCAGTCATATCATAATAGCTAATAATCTATCAGGGGAGTAATTTTTCTGCATATGACACAGTTTGCTGAAAATACTCTCAATTAATGATGCCTGGAGTATTCTTGCAAACACATAAAAGCTTTCATACAGTTTTTCTTAAAAAAAAAAAAGATATATATATATATATATATATCCTGAATGTCTAAGAGATGTGAAGCATTTAAATGGACTCCTGCGAGGAGCACAGACTGTGAACTCACCGTCTTTCTCCAGAGGATGGCTCGATACTGAGGAACACGTTGGTTGTTCTGGTCTGAGAGGACGACTGATAGATAGAAGGGATTCTTCTCTGCATCTGTGCCCACATAATTCTGGTGGACTGCAGGTGACAGATACAGATACATTTAAACATGCCCTCTGCATGTTCAGTAGAAAATGCATTTTTATGTTAACATTTTTCCTCCAGTTTTCTTTTTTCCACTAAAATGTTCAGTCATCTCCCTGCTGTTTTACCCGTTTTTAGCAGTTTGGTTTTTTTTGTCTTCCGTCCTGCCTTTTCTTTCATTCATTTCTGTCTTTTTTCATTCAGACCCCCAAGATACACAGATCTCCAGACGGCACCACAGCAGAGTCACACATTCGTGCCTCTGCCTCCTTGGTTGACAGGGTAACATCTTCAGAAACAATGCCAAACAACCATATAAACCCAATTAGATGCAGGCTCACTGCTGCCTGTCTCTTCTCCTGTGTGTGTGTGTGTTTTATTTTTATTATTTTATTATTCTGTCTGGCTTTAAGCTCTGTTTATTCCTAATCAGTGATGTTTTTAAGCTTAAGGTAAGCAGTAACGTTGTGAGGCTGTGTTCCAATTATACACCTACTAGTGAGCTTCTCCCTTTTTCAGAAGAAAGACCGTTCCCAGTGCCTCAAGTATTATTGTCTTATTTAATGCAGGACAACATGGAAACAAACAGAGACAGTTTTATTCTGCTTAACCTTATCACAGAGAAGCTGAGAACTGAATTCATTGTGCCACTGCAGGTGCTTCACCAGACAGGAAGCCTGGGTTAGAGTAGCTGGCCTGGAGTTCATAATGTGTTGTGTTGTGTGATGCAGTCAGTTCTGCCTGGGCTGTGAGACACAGATGGCTCAGCTGCAGTCCAAACAGGTCGAGCCAACTTTCTTGCGACATGGCTCATTTTAAACTGCCTGTGCCACAGAATGATTAGACTCTGCTTAGAGGAGGAAAGAGATGTTCCACGCCTGATTTTTCCTATCTTAACTTTCCTTGACAAGTATCTCTGCTCTCTACCTCAGCCTTTCAGCTGATGGTAGTCTTCCTCAGTGAAGTCATAATCGGGAAATCCGAACAATTATCTTTTGTTGTGTCACTGCCACACTGAGAGTCTGGGAGTAATGCAGAGTGGGAATAATGCGGACGGTGAAATGATGGGAAAGGTGAAGGGCAGGTGGCCAGTTCCAGCAATTTTGATAATTCCTAACTTCTCACAGTTACTAGGCTGTTGCACAATGATGGGCTCATTTCAGAAGCTAAGGTTAAAATTTTAATTGTGCTATCCAGTGGAGATGAGCCCTGTCTGTCTAATGGGACCGTGTGCCCTCTATTGGCTTTCTCCTTGGGTGGTGTTTAGGGTTAGAGTATAGTTAAGACTCTCAGTGGAGACAGGGTTGGATGCTAACAGGTTTTGGCATTGAATGAAAAGTGGTGCAGCATGAGGACAAAGCTGATGACAATCTTTCAGGCATAGATCGAGAAATACGGAGGTAGTTCTTGATCTATGTCACACTAACGCTGTGCGTGAGTGCATTTTTTTTTTAAACTGCACAACAGAGAAGCACTGACCTTTTCCCAAGAAGTATTTAAAGAACCATCTGGTGTGGTACTCTGGATTCTCCAGATGGACATCGGTTCTCCTCCAGGTTCCTGGAGTGTAGTCCGAAGTCTGTTTCACATACACACATGCACGTGCGCGTACACAAACACACATATGCCACAATGTCATAATGATAGTCACAGCTTGAGTCACAGCAGTCTTCATTGTGGAAAACTGTTACACAATAAAGCAGTACTGATTATATTACAGGGCAGGAAATCAGATACAGCAAAAGCACAGTGAGCTATGATGTAACTGTTTATTACTTGTATCATGGCTCCCAATTAAAATGTGGGAGGATTAAGGTTTGCAAGAGAATCTTTGTCTTTGTGGATTACATCCTAACTAATACTAAAATATTAGACAAAGGCAAGGCAGTAAATTATAATAGGGCGGGCCAATAATAGACATACATTGTAGCTGAATTCTCAGAAACTGACTTAAAAAGGAAACAAAGGTGATCATCAAATGCAAGAACTATTTAAACTGCACTGAAGAGACTGATGTACTGCCCTGTGATTGGTCTGCCCACTCAAAATTATTATACCGTATGTTGGGACAATGACATTAGGAGATCTGGTCAAATTTGCATCATTCTAAGCAATGGGACACATACCCATTCATGTCAGTGTAGTGGTATGTGTTTAAGTGCTGGAGCACACTCACATGTATACATACACTGCTCAAAAAAATAAAGGGAACATTCAAATAACACATCCTAGATCTGAATGAATGAAATATTGTCATTGAATACTTTGTTCTGTACAAAGTTGAATGTGCTGACAACAAAATCACACAAAAATCATCAATGGAAATCAAATTTGTTAACCAATGGAGGCCTGGATTTGGAATCACACACAAAATTAAAGTGGAAAAACACACTACAGGCTGATCCAACTTTGATGTAATGTCCTTAAAACAAGTCAAAATGAGGCTCAGTATTGTGTGTGGCCTCCACGTGCCTGTATGACCTCCCTACAACACCTTGGCATGTTCCTGATGAGGTGGCGGATGGTCTCCTGAGGGATCTCCTCCCAGACCTGGACTAAAGCATCCACCAACTCCTGGACAGTCTGTGGTGCAACGTGACGTTGGTGGATGGAGCAAGACATGATGTCCCAGATGTGCTCAATTGGATTCAGGTCTGGGGAATGGGCGGGCCAGTCCATAGCTTCAATGCCTTCATCTTGCAGGAACTGCTGACACACTCCAGCCACATGAGGTCTAGCATTGACCTGCATTAGGAGGAACCCAGGGCCAACCACACCAGCATATGGTCTCACAAGGGGTCTGAGGATCTCATCTTGGTACCTAATGGCAGTCATGCTACCTCTGGCAAGCACATGGAGGGCTCACGGAGTCGGTTTCTAACCGTTTGTGCAGACACATGCACATTTGTGGCCTGCTGGAGGTCATTTTGCAGGGCTCTGGCAGTGCTCCTCCTGTTCCTCCTTGCACAAAGGCGGAGGTAGCGGTCCTGCTGCTGGGTTGTTGCCCTCCTATGGCCTCCTCCACATCTCCTGGTGTACTGGCCTCTCTCCTGGTAGCGCCTCCAGCCTCTGGACACTACGCTGACAGACACAGCAAACCTTCTTGCCTCAGCTCACATTGATGTGCCATCCTGGATGAGCTGCACTACCTGAACCACTTGTGTGGGTTGTAGAGTCCGTCTCATGCTACCATGACTGTGAAAGCACCACCAACATTCAAAAGTGACCAAAACATCAGCCAGAAAGCATAGATACTGAGAAGTGGTCTGTGGTCCCCACCTGCAGAACCACTCCTTTATTGAGTGTGTCTAGCTAATTGCCAGTAATTTCCATCTGTTGTCTATTCCATTTGCACAACAGCATGTGAAATTGATTGTCAATCAGTGTTGCTTCCTTAGTGGACAGTTTGATTTCACAGAAGTTTGATTTACTTGGAGTTATATTGTGTTGTGTAAGTGTTCCCTTTATTTTTTTGAGCAGTGTATGTTAAGCTGTTGCTTGTTTCTAAGGCCATGCAGTCACAGCGGCCAGTTGGCACACATCAGTCATCTATAACTGACCGCATGATAAGAAGTTAAACTGACTCTATCAGTAGACCATAAAGTCTCTCAAATTCATTTTCATCTCTGCTTTCTGACCGTCTTTATCAGCCACCGCAAAGATCTATTCCTCCCAACTCCCTGCTCTAACTGGATACCTTTTCTCCTTCTGACTTTCTCTCTCTCCAGGCATTGATTTAGCAACCAGCTGACAAAGGACAAATATCACAACCATAAATAATTTTATGTACCATATTTCTTCGCGTAAAAATCTGTTTGATTTTTCCACAAGTTCCCTGCAAATGTTTCACCATTAAAATGACACAGTTTTGTCAACAGCAGGTGTATAAAGAGCTTTTAATTTGACACAGCCACGGGAAATGCTGAGGTCGTGTGAACATGATAATGCAGTAATTTTAAGAGAGCAGTAGTAGATTAAATAGACTAAAATATGACTATTCTTATCAAATAGAAGGAATAAGGTGTATTAGGTAAATAAAGGCCTGCCACTATAGGATAAAATACATTTATGTAAATATTTAAATTTAACTATTCTAACTAATTTTTTTTAAAAGAATAACATGCAGACTAGATTTAAAAAAAAAAAAAAATTGTCTCTCTAAATAATCTGTCCCTCTGAAGGCAGCCTGCAGCTAACAGCAGCTTTAAAGTTGGAATGTTTTCTTGCTGTGCTCGAGCTGACATTGTGAATCAATCATCGCATCAATATGACAGCTCTGACCAGTCTGTCAGTTTGTTTTTATGGGCTCTCTGGCATGAAATAAGCTTTATGATAAATGTCTTTTATGATATGATGAATGTGAATGTTCTACTTCCTCAGCAGAGAAAAAAAAATGTGTCAGAGCGTCATTCCAGTGTGCCCTGGCACAGCACTAACCTCCACATATCACTGTAAAATAACGGTGAGTCCATCAGGGTGTGTAGATTGCTTGATTTGAATAATTTCAGCAGCCGTAGAAAGCAAATTGTCCTGCATTTAATTACTATGAGAGAAAGCCGGAATGTACAAAGCAGGCTTGATTTTTCTTCCTAATCATCCATTATTCATCTTGTGACCCCCTGGATATATCTTTTTGACCTACTGGATGAGTCATAAACCCAAAGTTGGGAACCACACGAAGAAGCAATTCGTAGCAGCAGCTACATGAGTCATGTTAAAGGGATACTTATTGTCTTCTCTGCTGAGCATTAGATAAGAAAATCAATACCACCTTTATATAACGTGGTAATTAGGGAGCTTTAGAGGGCTTGTAGACATTTTTATTTTTTTTTTTGTACCTTTGGATAGAACCAGGAAATCAGTTTCTACTCTAAGCCAACCACCTATTCTATTTTTTTTTTTTTTTTTGTTTGCATTTTTGGCCACAGTGGCTTTTTATGAGCACTGGAGGGAGACAGGAAATGGGGAAAGATACAGGGGAAGACACGCAGGCAAATTGGCTACAGCCCGGGACTCGAACCAGCGCCGCCCGCACCGCAACGCGGCATATGTATGTAGTCACTGGCTTCACCACTAAGCCACCCGGGCGCCCCGCCTTCATTCTATTTAACTCACATATACAAAAGTATGGCAAATAATAATAATAAAAACAAAATAGCCTAAAACATTACTTGATGAAATTTTAAGTGTGTACCATGTATTAATTGAAGGCAGATGCCTGTCTGTCAACTTTTTACTGCCTCAATCTGCTTGAGTTAAAACAGGCCCTTAAAACAATTATTCAACCAAAAATTGGTACTGGAAACACGCGACAGCCAGACTAGACAGTAAGATGCATTTGTGTATGAAAGTGCACGATATAGTATGTACCTCATCTGATGAGCCATTCTCCACCCTGAAGCGCCCTGCCCTCTGAATGGCCCCATCTGCATCACTGGATATCAGCTGAGAGGAAGACAGAGACAGACATTGTGAGAGGGAGACATGTTCAAAATTAGATACCTGATAAACAGTGACTTGCAGCAGACAGTAATAAACAGGCTATAAATACACTAGAGCAGGCTCCACTCATAGACAAAAGAGGAACCATGGTAGAACATCACCTCCATGTGACAACTGCAGCATTAGCAATCCCTTCCTGTGAATATGTTACCAACATCTCTGCACTTATTTAATCATCAGTAACTCAACTCTTCCTTTACTTTAAAACCAGTTCTTAACTTTTAAACTTTTCTCTTAATTTTCCCCGGGCACCCTCTACTTATCGCCACAATTATCTGTTTCTTGCTGACTCACCTCTTACTACTGCAGCACTGGAGAGAAGACGTCATGAGATGAAATGGGAAAGTTAATAGTGTGGAGATGGAGTGAAACAAGAGAGGACAAAGCCTGAGAACAGATTCTGTCTAAGTGTGTACAGCTTCCAGAAATGGTTCCATATTTTTGGCAAATGCTTAGTCACTCTCTTGCAAAGACTTGCCATGAAGTTTTGTGCAGCAATTCCTAATATTATCTAGAATCATCATTAGGTAAGCATTTCAATTTGTGCATTTAAGACCTGAGCTGTACTCTGTGCTATAATTTGAAATGAGAAAATATTAGTTTGCTAACTCACTAAAATAAGACAGCAAATGTAAACATTTATCATGAGTGTGTTGCCAATCTAGTGAAGCGTAATAAGGAGGGTAGGATAGAGCTGTGAGACAAATGAAGTCTTCACAGGACTCTATGCAGTCCTGTGAAAAATTAAGTACAACCCAAGATTCAATAGCTTGTAGAACTAGCTTGAGCAGCAATAACATGAAGTGATTGAATTCTGTGCAACTTTATCAGTCTCTCACACTGTTGTGGAGGAACTTTGGCCCACTCACAAAGTTGCTTCAGCTTGTTGAGGTTTGCAGGCAATCATTTTTATGCACAGCTCACTTACAGTAAAGTCCCACCACATCATTTCAATTGAGTTGAGGTCTGGACTTTGATTGGGCTACTGCAACACCTTGTTGTTGTTGTTGATTTTTTTTTTTTTTTTGAATTTTCAGCCATTCTATTGTAGATTTGCTGCTGTGATTGGGATCATTGTCCTGTTGCATGACTCTCGGTATACTTTAATATTCAGACTCATGGTGGAGTGTGAGGTGTCATGGTCCCATGACGGGAAAACAAACCCAAATTATTACTCCTCCTCCACTGTGCTTGAGGCATTTTTTGCTGATAAGCTGTGGTTGGTGTTCACCAAATGTGGTGCTGTGCATTATGGCAAAACATCTCCACTTCAGTCTTGTCTGACCAAACGACATTGTTCAGATGGTTTGTTCAGATGTAACTTTGCAAACCTAAGGCCTGTTCCCATGTTCACTTTAGAGAGAAGAGGCTATCTCCTGGCAACCCTTCCAAACATCCATATTTGTTCAGTCTTTTTCTAATTGTCATGAACTGTAACATTTAACATCCTAACTGAGGCCTTTAGAGTCTGAGATGTAGTTCTTGGGCTTTTTGCAGTTTCTCTGGGCATTGCACAGGCTGACCTTTGGGGAAAATTTGCTGGGATTTCCACTCCTGGGTAGACTGTGGCATTGTGGTAACACACCTGAATGCTTCTGTCAAAACTTCTGCTTTTGTGGAGGCGGTCACACTTGCTTGCTCACTTGATTAGCAGCTCCTGGTTGTTACTTATCCTCTTAATTCCTATGGAAGCAGTAAGGTTTTGACAGGACTGCACAGTCTTGTGAAAACTTTTTTCACATGACTATAGCTGTATACTTACTATTGTTTTACTCATTGTCCAGCAGTAATTTGTGTTTATACACTAATTTACATTTAATCATTATTATCAATCTCTGCCCTGAGCCTGGTTCTGCTGGAGGTTTCTTCCCATTAAAACTGAGTTTTTCCTTCCCACTGTAGCCAAGTGTCTGCTCACAGGGTATCATCTGATTGTGTCTGTATTATTGTAGGTTCTTTACCAAACAATACAAAGAACATTGAGGTGACTGTTGTTGAAATTTAGCACTATACTGTATAAATAAAACTGAATTAAATTGTACATTTTTTTGTTTGCAACTGCTTGCGACTGTCTATGAGCTGATCTGACAAGTAATCAAAAGACAAATGTGTATAAATAAAAATAAATATCATGGTTATTCTAAAAGAGCAACAGTATATCAATGAGTAAAAAACAATGTAAGCAGTCAGTGTTGCTGTTCTTTTACCATTTTCTTGTCCTCATTTATACATATAAATCTCCCTTTAGTTTATTCTTCTTCACCTCCCCATTTCCTTTTTAAACCCCTAACCCCATCATGGTGACTGATGCTCTGTTGCCAAGCAACAAATCACAGACACTCTCCTCCCATATTACACTTCAATTGCACTTTTCCCTTCGGCCCTTTTGACTGCTGTGCTCTATTTTATTCTCCTTGCCGACAGAGGTCTCCAATCTGCCAGTATGTTGAAAAAAAAAAAAAAAAAGTTCTGGCATGGACGTGTGTTCTTGCATGCACTGTGATACATCCAGATGGCCTGAAATGGTTTGGACAGGCCAAGCAAAAAGAGGATGACAAGCTAGGTCCTGAGAGGGAAGGACTGAAAAACGCTAAAGACACTAAACAGTGTGTAGTGTCATTGATCTGTGAAGTCAGTAAAGCTAAGTCTGCAACTAAGGTTTATTTTCATTAACTGATTCAGTCCACAAAATGTTAGCTATGTTAGGAAACTGTCAAAGGTCACACCAAGGTCATGTTCTATATAAAGCAGAGAAAGCAAATTGTATTGATCACCTACACGGACCAAGAATATGGTCAAAAGCAGAACAAGACTATCAACCAGGACATTATACTTACTACCTCAGGTCAAGCTCAAAGTAAAGTATGGTGCTGTAAGAGGTTATGAGCAATGATAAACTAATAAACAACACAATATTCTGAGTGGTTGCCAAAGCCTGTGCAAAACCTGGGCAAGGCACAATGTTGATCCGTATGGAGAGTGGGTGTTGTGCCCCACCTCAACAGCTCATTAGATGATGTCGGCCAGTGCAGTGATGAACAAGAGTGATGAGAGAGCATTTATCATGGAGAGAGAGAGAGAGAGACAGAGGGTTTAAGTCCATTCAAAACATTCCTGTGGGTAAGTGAGGATAAAAGGCAAGAGCTGTGCATCCTAAATAAAATCATTAATAACTGTCACTCTGACTTTATTGTTCATACTAAATTAAATCTGAGATGGAGTACTGTAGCTGGGGTTTTGGTGCAAAGCTCTTAAATTAAATTTTGCAACTAGCTCCACTGGGGTTGGTTTGAAAATAGACATACGCATTGTAACAGGGCTGGTAAGTAAATTGTGGGTTTTATTTCTGTGTTACTCAGAATTCGGCCTATCCAGCACACAAGACAGTCTTCTGTATCAGTTACTTTATAACATTAACTGTAAATTCATCTGTTTTTTAAAATATAAAACACTGAATTATTGAAAGAATAATTAGTGACAAAAGTAAAAGTCATTCTCGACAAAGGATTTCTTAATCTTTTGGAGTTTCTTCAAGTAACTGACTAATCTGACTGTTATCTGGGCTTATGTAATAATATTTAAACCTCTGTATATTAATAGCTATTTTTCAAACATGCCCAGAAATGATTTTAAAAGCCTATTTTTAATTATTATTTATTATTGAACTGGAACAATAATTTGTTCAGTTAGTTGGAAACCTGCTTCTGTAGGTGAGGCCCTTGTATCCTCTGGGGTGGGTGATACCTTATCCACGTGGTCCACAAATCAATTTAAAAACTGCTGTTCTAACATGTTATGTATACACAGTGGGCACACCATCAGGGCAAGTAAGGCAAGCTGTACTTGCTAAAAATAGACATCACATTTACATACATTCTGTAATTTATTGCCATCTTTTGGTCACACTTGACTATTGTCTCTGGAAGCTAGCTTGACCACAAGCCATTCACTCTGTTATTGCCATTCTCTTGGGTGCTGCAGACAAAGGCTGAAGCCTGGCAAAGTGAAACGGAGAAGCAGGGTTTTTTTTTAGAGTAAGCACTTTAAGAATTTAGCTATGATCCTTGATGGGAGACTGATGGGAAACCAGCTACAGACAAGTCTGTTAGTTAAGCTGCCCCTAGCTTAGCTTCCACTGTTCTGAGATCAGGTATGATACTGTATTACAGTATGTAACTGTGTAGCTGCATATGGAAACTAAACAGAAGTAACTGTAGCAAGTAAACAAACAAATTACAGTATGATTTATTAGCTGAACAGTTTGCTGTTGAACAGCTGAACATTTTTGCAAGGAATGGCATCATGATTCAGGCGATGGAGGGTGGACTCCATATGTGAAGACTACAGCAAGCATCTTCAGACAAGCACATTGGAAAAAGCAGCAAGTAGAGTCACTGCCCATTATCTAGCTAGCCATGTGGATCGCTCCCTACAATAGGCACAATTTTAAATTCACACTGAAATAAAACTCAAATCAGTTAAAAAGATATGATCTTTATTCTTAGGTGCTTGATCTGACTGTGGATGGTAGCAAATGAACCAATTAAGCTCAACTGCCATCTCATGGTGAAAGACGCTAGTACATTCAGATGGAAAAGTCACCAATACAACTGCCATAAAAAAGCAAACCGTTAACCTTGCAGCAGCGGAAAATGAGTCTGTTTGCTATAACTCCAAGAACTGAGACACTGTGTACGTGGCAGACACAATGATTGCAAAAGGAGAGAGACCTACAATTGTTCAGTGCATATATGCTGAATATACCATAGAAGAAGAAGTCTAACAAATAAAACACTATTAACAAGCTGTTTTTTTTTTGTTTTGTTTCGGTTTTTGCACAGGCAGTCTAACAGTACTCTGATGAAAAGCGTAATCATTCTAACATTTTTCTTGATAATATGAAAGTGATTTCACTCTGCCCTAATGTGCACACAAGTCCAGCACTATAGCTGCATTTACTCCCTAAGGTTTGGTGTATGTAATGGCATAATAAAATCAATACAGACTAAGCATGTTTACTGCAGGTCTGAAGCTCTGATAAATGACAGATTTCTGTGCAATAACCGACTGTGTTTTAGAAGAAACTGCTGAAAATACACTGCTGTCTCCTTTCATATGTATATTAACAGGCCTAAAAACAAATATATTGCCAGCATATTTTCACATGAGGGGGAATGGGCCTGTATGTGCCTATATTTATGGGTGAGTGAATGAGCTTTGGCACTCTAAGATCTGTGTTTTGTATTCGAGTGCTGAAAATGGAAAGTAAATGACGGCCACCACCTCCCTCTATTTTTCGTGCCTCCTGCAACATTAACTGTCCAATCGCAAGATAATGGAGGGGAAACCAATGTAGCATTTATACAGAGCAATGCACTGCCTCCGTGGTGGATGTGTCTGTGTGTGGCTGGAGGTGAAGAAAAAAAAAAAAGTGACATTCAGTATTAATTGTGTTTTTAGGTAAGTGTTTGTGCTGTAGTGTGTGAATAGGCTTTCAGTTGTTATGGGGTGAAAGAAAGAAAAATGTCAGAAGAAAAGAGAGATTAAGCTCTCTGGGGAGTCTCTCTCTCTGTGTGTGTGTGTGTGTGTGTGTGTGTGTGTGTGTGTGTGTGTGTGTATGCACTGTGTAGCCACTGCTTTTAAATCATGGAATAGAAGAGTGGCAAAGAAGGAAAAGCTGCACTCCAACGATCCCCTCTGGGCTGGAGGAGGGAAAACGAGACGCAACAGGGGAAAAGGGGGGAGCCTGTTATGCTTCTACGCTTTAACAAACAACTCATAAAACACCTCGACACTGCTGGGAAACAATACTGGAGGCCCAGGAAAAGGAGAGAGAGAAAAAAAAGAGGACCGAACTTACATATAGAGGTAGACAGAATGAAACGTGAGGTAAGAGAATTCACGAGAGATGTTTAATGACAACTAAAAGTTGAGTGTTAAAAGAATAACTCCTATCTCCACGACTCTTAATCTCATGAAGAAAAGCACAGACGCTTTGGAAGCACACTCACACTCCCTTTTGCATACACACTTAAACTGGCCCAATTTTAAGCTACGATTTGAACATTTCACACACACACAAAATCAAGCTCGCGGCGCACTAGAGCCTCTGATTTCCCCGAGGCCCACAGGACAAAAGAGAGATGCAGTGGAGAGAGACGTGTGGGGGTGTTAAATCAATACTTTTCTGACTGCTGATAGATAATTGATCTCATCAGTGGGCCTGTTCATGCACACCCACAATCCTCCAGGAAGGCAGGAAACACAGAGGCGTAGTTCAGTAGAGCAGGAGGGGAAGTGAAAGAGGGTAAGGAAGGAATAGTACGGGGGGAGGAGAAGAAGAAGAGAGGCAGGTGCAGACTCAGTGAGAAAACATATAAATGTAGATGAAGATGGAGTGGAAAAAGAGGCAGAAATTACTAAAAAAAAAAAAAAGCTTAAGAGAGAAAAACGGAAGGATTAAACAGAGTTCCTTGATTACAAAAAATAAAAAAAAAATGAATGGGAAGAAGTTGTTAAAGGAATTATGAAAATTCAGTCTCTTCTCTTTCCTTCCTCTTGGCATACAGTATTAAAACTCTTCATTGTGTTTTTATTCAGATGAATTCCAGATGCAAATTGGAAGGAACTACTTGGTTGGATCAGCATGAAACCTTCCTTTCTCAATCATCACACTAAATTCAGTCAAGAAATGCATAAAAAACACCACTCGCAAAGTTCACACTCATTAAAAAAAAAAAAAAATAAATTCAGTCGTGTGTGTGGTGCTAATCCACAAAAAGAAGCAAACTATGCTTATTGATAGGTACTGATGGTATTGGTGTTTCAGACTATTCCTCTACCCAGGAGTGACCTGGAAATGGTGAATTCTGTAGGACACAACATAGGAAGGTGCTGATCTTCTAAAAAAAAAAAAAAATACTGGCTGGAGTTAAAAGCCTGATTCATCTGTGCCGCACAGAGGTTTTGTTCCGTTTTGTAATAGATTTTTTTGGCACAGAGGATTTTTAGCAGGATCATTTCCTTTTTTGGTTTTCACTTTAAACACTTACTCGCCAGTTCATTCTACTAACAAAGTGTAACCATTTCAAGCAATGACATCCATACTTGCAGGAACTGCATAATTGTGTAGCACAACAAACAGGGAAAATGTGGACAGATTGGGAAACAAGATCCAATAAAGCTAGGATGTTTAAGCACTCACTATGACACAAATTTTAAAATACTTTCAAAGAGGCTCATAATGCTGTGTGCTTTTTAAAAACAAAACCAAACATAAACAAACAAAAACAAACAAAAACACCAATTACTTTCAAATGATTTAGGTGCCACCCATTTTCTCCTGTGGAGCCAGCGTGGAGCTGACTCAGGTGACTCAGCACTGGGTAAAAAAGCTGAGAGAAGAGGAAGCCAGCCCCAGTGGGCCAACTTCAGTGTTGTGAGTTACCAGTTAGTGGCTGTGTTCAAAGACTGTTTTTTCCTTTTACTAATTCTTTGATCACGCCCCTTCCTTTTTTTTAAACCAGCATTTCTGCAAAGAAAGTTGAGAAAATTCAGCAATGCAAGAAGTCAACCCTTTTAAAATGATTACCAATCGAGACGGCTGAAGCCTGAAACACGTACATGCGACTCCGGCCTAATGGATAAACACTTCAGTGGCTGCATTGCAAAAACAAAACAAGAACTACACACAGCATACATCTATTTGCTTTTATCTTAATTGCTACTTGTGGCTAAAGTGTCTTCTGCTCGACCAAATTTATGTAGTTAATAATCAGGCAAACAGACGTGTCACAAACAGTGTGATGCACGCTGAGAGTGGGAATAAATTCAGTGTGACAGTGCAGTCAAAAGCCTCTGAGGCAATGACAGTAACACTGGTAGGCAGGTGGGAGTGGAGCCGTCTGGTCACCAGTCGTTGTGCAAGGCTGACAGTTAACCTCTCAGCACACACATGCACACGCACCAATTCTGCCAGTAGTGCCAGTCTCATTTAATGCTGTGCGCTGCGGCACATCAGATAGCACGGAGTGGCATAAATGCAATGTCCACACACAGAAACAATTAACATGAGAATGTGTGTCTGAAGGGTTTCATCCTACTTTTTTCCTGAGTGGTGTACCGCCACAAAGATTCAGAGACAGCCAGCGCCCACCTCACTGTCACTAACTCCATCACTTGGCCTCAAAGACAATTCAATTCACTCGGGGAAAAAAATCCAAGCTGTCGTTTCAGGATGAAACAATACACAGTTACGTTTTTTAAAGTGGACGATGGAGTTTTCATTAAATGAAGTGACAGGACAGGGTGGGCGTAGCTTTTATGTCTATGTTGTTTGTCCCTGTCTATTAACAATGATGATAAAGTATTTCTTGCGCAGTTGTGTGGATGAGTACTTAAAAATATAGGTTTCAGGCTGTGTGATGGCAATGAGTTCAGTGACCCTGACCCTAAAAGTTATGGGGCCGATCTGCTGAATTCATTCCATCTTGTGTGCTGTAGTAAACACCAAACATCAGCAGCAGAGGATGAGTTGCTAAAGAGAGAGCTATGTTTGCAGTGGTTTTTGACTTTACTGCAAACTGTGGCCAGCTGAGTTGGCGCAACTTAAATGAAGGTGATGCTTTCCCTGTTGGCTTTTGACTTGCTTCCTTGCTTCCTCAAACTCTTGTTGTTTTGCTGAATTTAGCATGTAACACGACATTCTGTCAAGTCGAATATTATTTAACTTCACATGATTCTCGCCAGCTCCACTTCAGACCGCATGTGATGCATGTCTGTGTGAGGAGCAGCACACGCAGTGAAAATGAGAACATAAACCACTGTAACAGCACATGATAGATAGATAGATAGATACTGATAGAACCCCTAACCCTCCCCCAACACACACATGTGTGTATATATGCACTCAGATGTATATAATAATATATTAATGTAGTGACTGTTTCTCTTATTCCTACAGCACCAAAAGTAGAGGTTTTCAACATGAAATGATCTTAATAGAGTTTCTGCTTCAAAGTCCCTTATGTATGTAAGTACACTGAAATGAAACCGGATCCTATACATATCTCTATAGTGTCTTTAGTGTGTGTGGACAAGAATGAATCATATCATGTATCGTAGGGGTGCCTGCTCTTATTGGCAACTGCTGCCATTGCTTCCATGATGCCAAAAATAAAACAGTCAGGGTGAGTCATGGCTCTGCTTATGCTGGTCTCTCTTATTAGGGAGTCCCTGCTTTGAATCAATATCTTCTAGTTGTGACATTTGAAAATATGTTCTTCAAAGTAGTGGAATAAACCACAGTCAAATCCATGCCCAGAAAGGAAACAACATGAAGAGTAAAGCCATTTAATAATGATAACATACATGATGACATACTGTGGCTTTTCTATATACAGAAAAGGGTGATTCTAATGAGTAATTCTGTTGTTATGTTATGTGAATTATATGTCACTGGTTTGCTGTTTAATGTTTGCCTTTAGTATATTTCTTATCTAACATGTAGGGAAATGAAGCATTAAGTAGTATTGTAATACCAGGTAAAAGATGAGCCACCTCTTTATATTTCTTTATATTTTGTGGTGAAATGGTCTTGAGCAATATAAGCGCTTTGATTGATCAGAGTAGAAAAAGTGCTATACAAGAACTAGTCCATTTAGTTCTCCAGGGTTCTTAAAACTCTTTGAAAATTTGTTTTGGACATTGGTTGCTTTTTCACTCATTTTCAGTCTAGTCCTTGTAGCTCACCACTTTCAGAGGAATGTTTTACTATTATTATTATTATTATTATTATGAATTATTCAAACATAAAAAGGGACCTAACTCATGGGATGAATCAGTGTTGTCTGCACAGAGCAGACAACAACAACAACAACAACAACAAAAAAAACAATTTAAAATGTTATCTTTAGGCACTCTGTTACTTGTAGTCTGTCACAAAATATAATTTGTTGCCATTTCTTTAGATTAATCTATAAAAGAAATACCAAGGAAAACACAGTTTGACAGGCATAAAATAGTATTTTTGGTCTAACAATGTGATTCCCAAAGAACTATTAGCCAAATTCTTGGCATATCTTGGCATGGTGTAAAGTATGTCTTTAAAAAAATTGAGGAAACTGGACAAATGGAGGACAAAAGGACAACAGAACTACCTAACAGTAGATGAACAGTATCTGAAATTCATTTCCTTAAAAAACAGGAAGAATCCAGCAAAAGACCTGACAGATGCATCTGGCTCTTCAGTTGATCAATCTACTGTTTGCCTCACCAGAAACAGTCTCAGTGGAAGGGTGGCTACCAAGAAGCCATTCTTAAAGAAGGAAATTCAATTCAGTTTTATTTATATAGCTTCAAATCCCAACAGATGCCTCAAGGCACTTAATGATTAAATGTAAAGTAGTGTAAAAACACAGTGTGAAAAGAGGTGATTGTAGAAGAAACACTCAGTGCCCCAGCATCCTTGGCCTATTGCAGCATAACTAATGGAGGGTTCAGGGTCACCACATCCTGCCCTAACTATAACTTTATCAAACAGGAAAGTTTTAAGCCTAATTTTAAAATCTAGGCCAGTGAAGGTGTCTGCCTCCTGAATCAAAACTGGGAGCTGGTTCCGTAGAAGAGGGGCCTGAAAGCTGAAGGCTCTCCCTCCCATTCTACTCGTAAGTGTCCTAGGAACCACAAGTAAGCCTGCAGTCTGAGAGCAAAGTGGTTTATTGGGGTGATACGGTACTATAAGGTCTTTAAGATAAGACGGGGCCTGATTATTCATGACTTTGTATGTGAAGAGAAAGATTTTAAATTCAATTCAGGTTTTCAACAGGGAGCCAGTGAAGAGTAGCCAATACGGGAGAAATATGCTCTCTCTTTTTAGTCCCTGTCAGTATTCTCACTGCAGCATTTTGGATCAGATGAAGGCTTTTCAGGGAGCTTTTAGAACCACCTGATAATAATGAATTACAATAGTCCAGCCTAGACATAATAAATGCATGAACTAGCTTTTCAGCATCACTCTGAGACTGGATGTTTCTAATTTTAAAAAGTCCTATGTATTTGTTTAATATGTGCATTGAAGGACATATCCTGGTCAAAAATGACTCCAAGATTCCTCACAGTGTTACTAGAGGCTAAGGTAATGTTATCAAGAGTAAGTATCTGGTTAGATGGCATGTTTTAAAATTTTTAGGGCCGAGTACAATAAATTCAGTTTTATTTGAAATTAGAAGCAGGAAATTAGAGGTAATCCAGGCCTTTACGTCTTTGAGACATTCCTGCAGTTTAAGTAATAGTGTATGTTGTCTGGCTTTATAGATAGATAAAGCTGGGTATCATCTGCAAAGCAATGAAAATGTATGCAATGCCTTCTAATAATACTGCCTAAGGGAAGCATGTATAGTGGAAATAGAACTTGTCCTAGCACAGAACCCTGTGGAACTCAATTAATCTTAGTGTGTGAAGAAGACTTTGCATTTACATGAACAAATTGGAGTGCAGTACCCTTAATACCTACGGCATGCTCTAATCTCTGTGATAAAATGTTATGGTCAGTGGTATTGAATACTGCACTGAGATCTAGCAGGACAAGCACAGAGATGAGTCCACTGTCAGAGGCCATAAAACGATCATTTGTAACCTTCACTAGTACAGGTTCTGTACTGTGATGAATTCTGAATCCTGACTGAAACTCTTCAAATAAACCATTCTTCTGCAAATGATCAATTAGCTGTTTTACAACTACTCTTTCAAGAATTTTTGAGTGAAAAGGAAGGTTGGAGATTGGTCTATAATTCTCTTGACTCAGCTGTCTTAGCTGACTCTTTAATTACTGCCATCTTATTGGCCTGTGGTATGTAGTCCATTAATAGAGACAGACGGATCATATTACAAAGATTGAAGCATTAATTAATGGTAGGACCTGTTTGAGTAGCCTTGTAGAAATGGGGACTAATAGACAAGTTGATAGTCTAGAGGAAGTAATTATTGAAGTTAACTCGGAAAATCAATCAGAGGGAAAGAGTCTAAAGAAACATCAGCGGTATTGAAAGTATATGTACATAATAATATGTCTGTGGAATAGTTTTGAATAATTTTTTCTCTAATGGTTAAAAATAGTGAGAAAAGACTGAGGTATGCCAAATTACACAAGAACTAGACTGAAAATCAGTGACAACAGGTCTTATGGAGTCATGAATCCAACAACATGTACGGAGGTCAGCAAAGAGGTTTGAGTGTCTACAGCTATCTGCAAATACTGTGAAGGCTGTCATGGTTTGGTGCTGGATTTTGGCCAGTGGTGTTGGAGATCTTGTCAAAATGGAATGCAGAACGCATCAGCGCACAAAAGTATGGCCAGATTTTGATCCACCATACAATACCATCTGGAAAGCATCTGCAATGGCATCGTTTTTTTAGCATGACAATGATCCCAAACAGACCTTCAATGCAGTAAAAGCATACCTAGATAGAAAAAACCATATAGTCAGGGACAGGTCTAGGATCTCAACATTGTTGAAGCAGTGTGGGATCATTTTGACAGTACATAACAAAAGGCACACAACATCCAAAGAAGAGCTTTGAAAGTCATTCACAAAGCCTGAAGAACTATTCCTGAAGACTACTTAGAGTTGCAGTGAGTAAAATTTTCACCACTAGATGTCAGTAGATTTCAGATTGCAGTCAAATGAGTTCTGTTTTCTTACACCTTCCAATTCAAGTGCATAATCCAAGCTATGGTGGCTTCAAACATGTTTTAGGCAGTTAAGAGAGATCAAAAACATTACACTTAGGCCCCGTTTACACAAAGCCGTTTTCACTGGAAACGGTGTCGTTTTGATGCGTTTCAGCCTTTCGTTTACACGATAACGTTTCAGAAACGATCCGCGTTTACACGATGACATGTGAAACGATGAAAACGATGCAGTTCCCATGCAGCCACAAGCTGGCGTTGGTTTTCTCTTTGCAAAGTTTGTTTATGCAAGATGCACATGCGTGGAGTGACACAGTAGGTAGTGCGGCAAATTGTTCATTACTTACAAAACGGCCAATGTGAGAGGTTTTGTGTGGACTGATGATGAGGTTGGATCGCTGGTGCACACAACGCTGAATTACAAAACGGTAAAAACACAGGAAAAGCATAAGAAGCACTCGTGAATCCGCGAGTACTGTTTATCAATTTGCCTGTGCAAAAACTGGCCGTCGCAACCAGTCGAGCGTTTTCAAATCACCCCGGTTTCAAGTGTTTACATGAGAACGCAAGCTGGTGCGTTTCTGAAACGCTCCACTCCTGACCCCGTTTCCGAAACACATCGTTTTCACTCCGTTATCGTGTAAACAGAAGGGCAAAACGCATCAAAACGACACCGTTGTCGTGTAAACGCAAGGCCGAAACGCATCAAAACGACGCCGTTTCAAAATGAAAACGGTCTCGTGTAAACGGCAGCTTAGACTGTACCCTATAACAGACTAGGCCGGCTGGCCCGCATATTTCTACTACCGTTTGTGTAAAAACACATTTTTATAAACATTTTAACAAATTTAAACAATATCAACACTTTGAAATCAATGAGGAAATAAAAAATGGATATGGTCAATTAAATATTTTTGTGTCAGTCTGCGTTCTTATGCCTGAGTCACCTCAAAAACTCTGGCCACTGTTCATCTGTAGCAAGTGTACTCAGATAGCAAAGACTGTCAATGCTGGGTGAGAAGCATCCACCTTTATTTACTCTGGAGGAAGCTGTAAAATTCATGAAAGGAATCCAATATGAGTCGATGAGTCAGTGAAACTCACTTCTGTCCGATGACAGTGATACTGAGATGAGTTGTTGAGTATATCCTGACCTGAGGGTCAGTAAATGCTGCTGTTTTTGCTGCTGTTAGCCACTGTTAACCTCTATTAGCTGGCATTAGTGAACCTGTCTTGGAAGTGGCTGTAACATTGTTGGACTCTGAGGCTTAGTGAATAAACTCTTATACAAACAGTTCATGAGGATTTTTGGGGGATTTCGTGGGATTTTTAGGACACTCGAGCCTAACATTACTTAGCTTATAATCAGGTGCTGTTTTCATGTAGTGGGGTGCATGTCTGATCTGCTGACAATAAGCAATAGCAATAATATTGGGAATAAATAGGCATGTTATGGACATTTTTGTGTGTTAGAGCTCTGGCTTAAGTTCAGGAGATTAGTTTTGAGGTGAAGAGGAAGAGGATGACATTTTATTAAGATGCCGATAGCAGTGTCCCTTTCCTTCGTATTTTCGCTTATCATACATGGTTATGATCACACATAGGTATGATCCTTCATATCTTCAATCTGACAGTGCAGACACAAATTTAAATGTCTCTCCACGGCACACAAACGCCTATGATGTCTCTTCTCCTCCACCTTTGGGGTACTACGTATGTCTGAAGCTGCATACATAAAATGCGATTAGTCGGAGGGGAGATGTCCTTCCTGGCCACTGTATTCAAATATGGTGGGGGGAAATTATGGCTCCCACAACTGGCAACTGGCACCAGCTCTTATATATTAATTGTAAGCTTATGAGAATGCATCAATTTGTTGGAAGTTGTAATTACACACTACTTTGTATATTTATGAGTCCAATATTCTTTTTTTTTTTTTTTTTCTATTAAATAACTTAAAAAAATACTGACTGTACTTTTAACAAAATTACAAGAAAGCTTGCCTAAGTGAGTTCAGGCTGTGTTGAAGAATAAAGGTGGTTACACCAAACACTGACTTTCATGCTTGTTATAATTGTATAAAATCTGTTTTTGCCTTATACACTGTATTTTCCATACTTGTTTGCATGTTTCAGTAAATTGCTGCATCTATTTCCCATTTTCCTAACAAAATATAAAGAAATGATGGGTGGCTCAAGACTTTTGCACAGCACTGTCCATCCACTTATGTGCTCTAATTATGGTAGGCAAACTCTTTCATCTCTGTATGTAAATGAAGTTAACCTATTTGGTGCTTTTGTGCACAGATGTAGAGATTTACTACACAAATTCTGAAGATTATATCAAAAGATGAAATCAATATTTTTCTGATAAGTATTTGAATACACAACAAAGACTTTTAAACCTCTGAGTGCAGGTGACTTGGAGATAACAGTCTACACAGGAGAGCTTCAAATACCTGGAATTAATAAATGTTTTTAAAAAACAAAAATGAATAATGTAACTCCCCAACAACATGTCGCCGCTTTAGCTGGCCACATGAATTTCCTTCGTCCTTCTTGCGTGTAATTGTGAGTGAGCCCCAAACTTAGTCTCTGCAGAAAGCTTTGACCTCAACATTGTCATCTCTGCTGGACACTACTCTGCCCACATTAACATCACACTACCACAGGCGCCACAGGTGAAGCCACAGCATCACCATCACAGCACTTGCTGCTCTGACAGCCTGGCAGACGTGCACTGAAGCATCTCAAAGACAAACATAAACTTAGGCAACATCAGTTTTTTAGGAAAAGCAAAACAATCACACTTTGATAATTCTGTGACTTTTAGGACAATTGAATGATTCTTTGCAGGAAATGTCAGGTCCTAATAACTTGCCAACACCACACTAAAGAGACAAACAGACACGGAGCACATCGATTCAGTACTGTCAACACAAAGAACTGTTTGTCGGCTAAAAGGCAACAAAACCTGAATTACCACAGAGTCGTTCCCGACCTTTGCACAAGCCTCCCCCAGAGACATGCAGCCTTAAGCAGCATGAGAGCAAGACTTGACAAAAACACTTTCTGTTGCATGTTCTCACACACGCAATTATATTTCTTCTCCCACAGAAAAGCAAGGGCTTAATTTCACTACACTGTTGAAAAATATAAAATAAAAAAATATACCATAGTTTGCCGTAATGTGGTTATCCTCCCTAAGGTTCTTTGTGAATATCAAGCTGGGTTTATTAAGTTCTGCATTTAATTTTCTCCTGTTAAACAGGCCACTTTGCCTTTTATCCCAACAGGGATCGTCAGGTCTTAACAACTGATTTATCCTGGAAATTATTATTTTTAAAATTTATGAGTTTTGTTTGGGTTCTATTTACTACTATTAAATCCCCGAAGCTGGGTCAGTGAAGACTCTTTGTCTTGCTTCACACACTGAATGCAGAAAAATACATTTTAAGGTGTAGCAGAGATAACGAAATGAGAGTACGCCACTGACCTGATCTAGCAAGTCACTGAAGCTATTAGTGACCTCATCCTGTCTCACATTCAGTTTTTGGATACTAGTCTCTCATTCTTTTCACTGACACACCCCACTCACACAGCAGCACTGTCTGTAGTTGTCTGTATGCTAGTGCTGATAGGCAGAATGTGGTTTCTTCTCATCACTAATCTGCTGAACATGGGGTGCCCAAACTCATGGACAAACCCACAATATGTCTCTGGTAGGAAGTACGATTGCTGAGTGAAAACCCTAGGACTTCCTGTCCCTCTGAGCTATCGGGAAGTACAGACTCAGCTCACAGTGGAGCGGCGTACGCTTGCACATATGCACTCACACATACACGCATGCTCCCCCACGGCAACAATGACTCAACAGCTTAGTAATCAACCACAAAGACACACACTGTGCCGCAGCTTTACACCAGCAGCATCAAGACAAAACAAATTAAGTTTGGAGGCTGTTAGGCAAAAAGCATCCTGCATTATGGTCAGATTTCTGTCTATCATATTGTAAGATATTTACCTTACACTTTGAAATGCCCTGAGATTAATTTTGTGTGCATCGGTGCCTTATTAATAAAACGCAATTCAATTAAATCACTTTCAGTGAAGCAACTATTGTGATCCACACTGGCAAAGCACACCCCTGGACCACACCCTGTATGCCATGACTCATCAGTCCCCCTCTGTTGCCCATCCATGCCAACAGAGAGTGGGAAAGGCAATGAGAGAGACAGAGAGAGAAAGGGAGAGGGAGGGGAGGCCATCAACAGAAGAATCAATGATGAGGATGAGAGGGAAGAAGATGAGGAGATGCTAATGCTGAGACACAAAGAGAGCAACAAAGAGAAGAGTGCATTGCAGGTGGGACTCACCAGCTCAACTGAACCATAGTGTTTCCTGCTGAAGTCTCCACGCCTGCAGCCCAAGTCCTCTGAGGCAGAGCTGTAACACAAAGGGATGGTCAGACTCAGATGTATATCCCATGTCCTCTCATCACATAATGCAATGCATAAACTGTGACTTCACTCATATACAAGTTGCAGTTGCAGCATGTGTTTTTCTTCAGTCTCTTTATCATATTATTATTATTACTGGAAAACACTTCGTGTTCATACTGTACATGGTTAATAAGCTATGCAATGGAACTACATTATATACACTGTCTTATTTATGCATAACTATGACCTCAATTATGTGGTTCTGTTCCTTAAGAAAACCTTATTGAATGACAACTGCCTTTGAAATATTCACTTTTCGGGTAAGTGCTGTGAGAACAGTCAGTAGTGAATCACACTACAAGAAGTCATTGGAGCCACCTGAGGCTAATGGTACTCATCATTTACCTGCTTCATGGATGGTGTCCTCTATACACATATCTTGTGTCTTGTGTCATATATAAACACTTTCAAATTGTCTTTATCAAAGTATTGGTTTCATTAATGTATGGTGACATGCCACTCGCTGTCTCCTCTCACACAGCTAAGCACCACCAGGACAGCTGTCAGAAAATCAGGAGGACTAGGTCAGTGGAGCTGCCAGAGGACAGAACTATTTAATTATTCATACTTGCTTATTACTTCTTTTATGCACTGTGCTCGCTAAAGGACTATATTACCATTTAGTAAGTATTTGACATACACTCACAACCACTTCTACTGCTCATTAATGCATTTAGGCATGTAGACATGGTCAAGATGACTTGCTTGAGTTCAAACCGAGCATCAGAATGGGGAGGAAAGGTCATTGAATGTGGCATGGTTGTTGGTGCCCGACGGGCTGGGCTCAGTATTTCAGAAACTGTTGATCTACTGGGATTTTCCCACACAATCATCTCTAGAATTTACAGAGGTCAGAGGAGAATGGTCAGCCTGCTTGGAGCTGATAGCAAGGCAACAGTGATGCAAACCATGGTATGCAGAAAAGCATCTCTGAACACACAACATTTTCAGATGGGCAGATGGGCTACAGCAGCAGAAGACCACACCATGTGCCGCTCCTGTCAGCTAACAACAGGAAACTGGAGCTACAATGCACACAGACTCACCAATATTGGACAACAGAAGATTGGAAAACCATTGCTTAGTCTGATGAGTCTTGATTTCTGCTTGGACACTCAGATGGTAGGTTCAGAATCTGGTGTAAACAACATGAAGGTATACATCCATCCTGCCAAGTTGCTGCTGGTCTATCCCTTTATGACCACAGTGTACCATCCTCTGATGGGTGATTCCAGCAGGATAACACACCATGTCACAAAGCCTCCACAGTCACTGGATCTCACTCCAATAGACCACCTTTGGGATGTGATGAAATGGGATATTGGCATCATGAATATGCAGCTGACAAGTCTGCAGCAACTGTGTGATGCTATCAATATGGACCAAAATCTCTGACCAATGTTTCCAGCACTTTGTCGACTCTACATGTATGCCATGAATTATTATGCAGTTCTCACAGCAACAGGGGGTGCAAGCCAATACTAGCATTGTGCACCTAATAAACAGACACTCACTGGCCTAATAAAGTGGCCACTGAGTATCTACAGAACATTAAAAAAAAAGTCCAGTTTTAGTAGATTGCCTCTGCAAATGCACTGTGAGTATTAGAAAGTAATCATCTTCTGCCTGTATTCACATTGGATTAGTAGCAGATGTGAATATGACAAACAATTACACATAAAGACTTTTATATATGAATATACAATATTATTTTTACTGTAATATGGGAATATTGTGTGCATGTATTTGCTTTTATATTATTCAACTTGTCCAAATTCACCATTATAACTACTGCTTCGAGTTCTGCCCTTTACACAGGATATTTTTTTAAAGGTAGGATCAAAAGTTCCAGGGGGAACGGGGGGCAGTGAAGAGGGCAGGGGTACAAGGGCGAGACCCAGAGTTCAGGCGAGGGTCAGTGGAAAGGTTGCTATGACCCAAGGGGCACTTCATTCCATTTTCAGTTATCTCACTTGTCCTTTTGTTCATTATATTCGAACTGAGTCTTTTCTTCTTACTTTTTTCTTTTAATGCTTCTCTTTCTTCTGTCTGTTTGTCAGTATGGTGTGGTTGGCAGCGGCATGGTGACTGGCCGGGAGCTGTGGCCAACTCACTTCTGATTGAGACGGGGGTCCTGATTGAATTAAGCTCGAGTGATAGATGGAGATTGGTTGGGAGAGATGACTGCTGGCGATAGAGTTAATACAGGGACAGATACACAGAAAGAAACTAATGCACTCTCATACACACACACACACACACACACACACACACACACACACACACACACACACACACACACACACACACACACACACACACACACACACACACACACACACATATGTGCACATACACATGCATAAACATGCCAGACACTAGTAAGAAGAAGTAAAAAAAAAAAAAAAAAAACTAATCCAAATAATTGAAGTGTTTCTCCAATAACAATAACCTTTCAAAGTTTTTCTGGCCCTGAAAGCATTATAATGGAGACATAAAATAGTATTGCACAGAAGGTACAGAAAATAATGAGTTGTTTTCGCTCTGGTTTGAGATAAAATAAAAGTAGACCTGATGGAAAATTGAAATACTAAAAATATGCACAAGTGTAAGTTCTCCAATTTTCATTCTAGCTGAGATTTTGATGAAAAGAGCAATACCACTCTCCTATGTACAGCATTAGAGATCTGAGTCACTGAGCTTATCATAGCATAGCTTTGACTCTCAGCTATAACATAACACAGACTTGAGAGTTTCACAAATCTCCTCATTTAACTCTCGGGAAGTAAGCAATTTTTTTTCTTTCCGCTGAGTATTAAGTAAATTACAGCAAAAGCTGATCAGTCAATAAAGTGTTTTTGTGTTTATAAATGTCAGGTTTGACACTCGGTGCTCCACAAAGCAGTCTGAATATTGGTCTCCAGAACAATGATCCTACAAAAACTTTGTTAGAGACTCTGGCATCAGTAGTAGCAGTGAATTGGGCCCACAGTATCACTGAAATGCCCATGTATCACTGCTTATTTTCAGTCATGACAATCACGTTATTATTGATCCAATGCGAGCCATGTAGAAGATATTCTTGGTGGCAACGTAAAAAGCCTAAAAATCTTAAAGATGAATTGAAAAGAAAGAGAGCGAGCTGAGTAGAATTCTAAAACGATCAATTAATTTGTCTATACACAGCAGGCAGAGTTCTCAAAGTTCCCTTTGCAATGCTTTATTTCTTTGGAATGCTAAATGTCATAAGAATCGAGTCAAATCCTATTAGCAAAGAAGCCATTTATGAAGCAATAGCACTGCCAAATAGAAGCGCTGCACAGTGTCATTCCCTTCCTTAAATGTTAATCAGAGAAGTTCCAGTAAGTGATTAGGTTAAGAGAAAGGTGGTAAAAACAATGCCCCCCTTTGTGTAGAATTTTAGAAGATTAGACTGAAGATAGAAAGCAGGGTAGAAACTCACAGGTGCTGCTACACTGCTCACACATGCTTTTCTTCACCAGCATACATACTGAGCTCACACTGCCGCAGAACCGGACAAATGTCTCACAACTTGCAGTATCAGAACAGACATAACCGTTGGAGGGGAATGTTGTGGAAGTTAAAGCTATTCGGTTGTCACACGGCAACTGCATGAAAACTGAAGTTGCATGTTCTCATCAGCACAGTACACTGGTGCGTTTTTTTGGTACCAAAAGCATTCTGCTTTCTGCATGCAGCCCACTTGTACTCCAGTGCAGTAAACAATCCATGTGGAGGGCAAAGGAAGGAGTGCAATTGTCAAATATAATGTCAAAGCCATAGGCTACGATCTCACGATGCTGCTGCTTTTTATTAGCTTTTAAAAATTTGATCTGCATTAGTAAACATTGCTACAGGAAGTCCTCGCCTGGATATCCACTGGCTACACCAGAAGTCCCAAAATATTAGCCACTGATCCCAGAAACTAAGTCAGCAGATTAGTTGATGGGTTCCCAGATTGATTCGGTGAGTTTTAAATCATACCTGTGTATGTGAATAACAGGGGGCTATTAGATATACACCTTCCACATTCTGTAGATCTTGTGTTAGCATGTATCATGTACCATGATTGCTTATTATGACCACCATGCTTTGCTTCCTCTCTCTTTTTGGCCAACACCCTCAATTTCCCTTCTACCTCCATTTAACTCTTCCCTCCATGGTAAGGTTTATTTGTCTCTGCAGAGGAGATAAAGGCTGAGATAAGGCTGTTAATACATAATGCCCACTCATGCTTAAAAGATGCAATTGTGTGTGTGTGCACTACGGGATGTATCCATCACCATTTCCTTACACTTGCTCATCCCTCATTCTTGCCTCTTGTACAGAGATGCAATTAAGAAAGTGGTCCATCACAACTGCACCATCATAGCTTCAACTATATGTGCTCCTAGTTTTTCTCCCCAAAATGGGGGTTGCTGCCCTTCACTGTACCCCTGAGACAGAGGGTCATTGAATGGGACTATCTTGGAGGAAGGAGATTAGGTGAAATTACCTCAATCATCTCCTTAACGAGAACACTGTATCTCCTAGTGAAGCTCATTTTCTTCACTGTATGAGTTTGGAGCCTCCTATGATGCATTGTTCTCCTGTTTGGAAACAAATGTTTAAGTAGAAGATTATTTATGCCATCAAGAAAACTTAAGTGGCTCTAAATGGTTCAAAAACCAATACATGAATCAGAGCAATCAGCTGCTTACAGTTTATTTTTTTGACTTTTAGTTTATATTTCCAAAGTCAGAATTCCATAATGCCTACAGGAAAAACACTGCTGCCAGACTGAGTCTGTTTACTCTGGAAAACACTTTTAAATGAAAGGTATTTTAACACATGAAGGTGGTGTAGCCAGCTGTGAAGTAAGAGCTGTTTGTGCTCAAGGTGGTTTCAATCAAACCAAACAGATAAGCGACAAATAAACTGAGCTAACAAACTATTAGAGAGGTGGAACAAGCTGAGGGAGTAAAGTGCCTTGAATGTGATGAGGAACATGTTCCTGTCAACAGAGAACAGAGCTACAAAAGTGCAACAAAAAGAGGATAACGTATCCAAGATTTTAGGTAAATACTCAAATTGATATACACTCACTGGCCACATTATTAGGTGCACCTGTTTAACTGCTCGTTAATGCAAATATCTAATCAGCCAATCACATGGCAGCACATCAGTGCATTTAAACGTGTAGACATGGTCAAGGTCAGCCTGCTGAAGTTCAAAGTGAGCATCAGAATGACGCTGAGTTGGATGATTCTGAGTATTTCAGAAACTTCTGATCTACTGGGATTTTCCCACAGAACCATCTCTACGGTTTATGGAAAATGATCCTAAAAAAAAGAGAAAAAAGTCCAGTGAGCAGCAGTCCTATTGCTGAAAATGACTGTTGATGTTTGAGGTCAGAGGAGACTGCTTTGAGCTAACAGGAAGGCAGCAGTAACTCAAATAACCACTGTTTATAACCAAAGTATGCAGAAGAGCATCTCTGAATGTGCAACATGTCAAACCTTGAAGCAGATGGGCTACAGCAGAAGAAGACCACACCAGGCGCCGCTCCTGTCGCTGTCAGCTAACAACAATTCAATTCAATTCAATTTTATTTATATAGCGCCAAATCACAACAAACTGTCGCCTCAAGGCGCTTTGTATTGTGGGTAAAGACCCTACAATAATACAGAGAAAACCCAACAGTCAAAACGACCCCCTATGAGCAAGCACTTGGCGACAGTGGGAAGGAAAAACTCCCTTTTAACAGGAAGAAACCTCCAGGAGAACCAGGCTCAGGGAGGGGCAGTCATCTGCCGCGACCGGTTGGGCTGAGGGGAGAGAAAGACATGCTGTGGAAGAGAGCCAGAGATTAATATCAATTAATGATTAAATGCAGAGTGGAGTATAAACAAAGTAAATAAGGTGAATGAAACTGAGGAAACTGAGGTCAAACTCACACAGGCTCACAAAAATTGGACAACAGAAGATTGGGGGAAAAGTTGCCTCATCTGATAAGTGTCAGTTTCTACTGCAACATTCTGATGATAAGGTCAGAATCTGGCATGACCAACATGAAAGCATGGATCCACCCTGCTTTCTATCATAGGTGCAGGCTGGTGCCGATGTAATGGTGTAGAGGATAGTTTCTTGGCACACGTTGGGCCCCTTAGAGCCAACTGAGCATTGTTTAAACACCACAGTCTACCTGAGTATTGTTACTGATCATATCCATCTCTTTATGACCACAGTGTACCCATCTTCTGATGGCTGCTTCCACCAGGATAATGTACCATGTCACAAAGCTCAAATCATCTCCAACTGTTTTCTTGAACATGACCATGACTTCACTGCACTCAAATGCCCTCCAGTCACAGATCACAATCTAATAGAGCACCTTTGGGATGCGGTAGAATGTGAGATTTGCATCACGCATGCGCAGCTGACAAATCTGCAGCAGCTGTGTGAGGCCATTAAGTCAATCATGATCATGTCTGAGGAGTGTTTCCAGCACCTTGTTGAATCTATGCCACAAAGGATTAAGGAAGTTTTGATCCTTCAAAAACAAGCTACTAGCTAGGTGCATCTAGTAAGGTGACCAGTGAGTGTAGATCTATTTTGTAACAACTTTAAAATACTTAACTCTGGAATTAATGTAGATACATGGTTTATACCACCTGCCCCCTCAGCCCCCGCTGTCTGCAAATGTCAGCATTCTGACACAGCATACCAGAGTTATGGACATGGTAAATTTGATACCTGCTTCACATCACCTTGTTAGTATTAGAGCAACTAGTCTTTTTTTTTTTTTTACACCTGTATGACTGTTTGTAAGCCCATCTAGCTACTGTATTCTCCTGACATGCTGCGTCTAAACACAGCTGAAATTATAGTCCCACATGTGAAGCCGCCCATATGTTTAGACATCACAACTTGAACTCTGCACTACAGCAGTCCAGACAATCACTCTCCGGCAGTATAATGGCTGTTAGCCAAAGAAAAATGACTCTGAAAGCTCAGAGCAAAGAGAACGCTTTGAAGCAAACAAGGTAAAATGGATATTCATTACTCAAGTGCTGCCTTCAGTAATGCAGTACAGGAAAGGTTACAGATTGTGGTTTCTGTCACAGGACAATGGACAGTAGCCTTTGAAGTGCTCCATATAGTAAAGTGAAATGTAAAAGAACACACATCACACTGTCACCCATCCGTTTTCCTCATCATACTAAACCTCCAACGCAAGACTCAACCAGTCATTGTTTCCTAATACATTAAGTACTGCACGACTCTTTAATCACAACAAAATGCAATTTGTTTATGAGAGAAAATCAGAAACCTGTAATGTCAACAGGAGTAAGAACAATGCCAAACAAAAAGACCTTTGGAGCTGACATAAAATGCCCATTAGCTGGTTCACTATTCAGAGGTGATGTAACATTTTGAGGGCTTGCCAACACAGACTGTCCAGTAAGTCATAAAAAAAACATTTAAAAAAATACTATATTACGTAGGAATTACTGCAAAAATATGATATTGTACTACCAATTGTTTGATCAAGGAGACTTATTTGTTAATTAAACATTCACTATCCAATTACACTTCCTTAAATGCATGTTCCAGGATGTGATATAGATCATCTGTATGCAAATCTCAATTTGAAGTTACTGGCACAGCTGCTTAGCATACAACAGTATATGCAAAGTAACTACTACTCATGCAGTTTTCTATCAGAGCTTCTGAATTATTCCCAAAACACTAAATCACAATTTGCAAGAGTGATGAATGAAAGTGAAAGAACTGCAAGATGATGCAGAAATCACAAATAATGGCAGGAAAAAAAAAATCGATTTCATAACAGCAATATTAGAAATAATTTGATGAATGAACATTCCACCATCATCTTCACACAAATGCAGCAGTGTACTACTGGCAGCTCAGCGTACGTTTCCTATATGCTGAGCTTCTGTGTTCAACTGTCACTGCAGCCAAAAGCTCTCCAGCGTCGCTTCTGAGCTGATAAAAGAGCCGCAGCGGTGGCATTTTCCACCTACTGTACGAAGCTGGAAATTAGCTGCTACACAGCAACCTTGGACTACATTTAAAACTCAGCTGCTCAGTTTAAGCCGGATGCCTGCCTGCCTTCAGCGTGGCCGCATATGTTACACTGATATAATGCCGGAGCTGAATGCACCTCCACTCCTTGAACTGAAAAGCAGGTTATGAATAATTCATATTTTTCCATGTACATACGCACCTGTGATGTCTGTTCTCTCGGAAAAATATAATAAATGAACCAATTGGGTTTACATTTTTCTTTGAATATACACATATAAAACTAACGACAAGGATTCACATAAACCTGCGTTGAGGGTTTTTAATTAAAAGCTGTATGTTGAAGAGCTCTTAATACCCTACTTCTAGACTGGAGACTTGTGGATTCAGTGGCGCTTAGTTTCCAGGAGTAATGAGGAAGGATCGATAAATCATGCACTTCACACATAAAGTACCAGAACTCGCCCCCAAACTGCCAGTTTTTGTACAAATAAGAAGCGGATCTAGAAATATAATAACGCACTTTGCGCACCAACAAATGGTGACAAAGCTGGAAACACCAGAGCAGGTGTTTCCAGTCTAATTTGCTTGCTGCTGCATAAAATATGCGAGTGCTGCAGGGATACGACAGCATGCAATCAACAGATGAGTGACCAGCATTCACACAGGTATGAGCAGCATTTAGGTCTCTCTCTTTTCTTTTCTTTCTCTCTTTTTTTTTTTTACCGTTGATTGAAAGTCAACAGTTTGTTAGAAGCTGGATCCACACTGCTCATGTCCCCATGCGATGTTAGTCCAGCGGACAAGGCGACAACAAACAACAAACCGACGTCCTTTCTCGCACCCCCGGCTAAGAGCGCAGGGACATCACTGCGGCGCAAACTCTGACAACTGCTGATCCAAACCCCGGCTGGTGGTCCGACTCCTTTGAGCTTTTCCTTCAACGCCAAAACTGTTCACTGCATCATAGTGAAGCGGAACGGATCTGCCATAGGAGCTGTTTACTGTGTGATCGCGCTCTCTCTCTCTCTCCCTCTCCGTCTCTCTCTCTCCCTCACACACACACACGCACACACACAGACTCGACAATGGTGCATTTCAAGTGAACACAATTTGTTGCTTAATGCTCTGCAGCAGCAAAAAGCAGCATTCAGAGCAGCTTATTCTTTTCTGAGTTACATCACAGTCAATTATCCTGTACGCGAAGCTTCTCGGTATCCTGGAGCGCAAAGTGATGTTAAGATGCAGGACTTCGGGTTGAGGCACGCTCCGCGTCTCTTAAAAGAAAATGTGAAGGAAATTGACGCATGCATTTTGCTCTCGCAAGTATCACCCCTGCTCAGTATATGCAGGAAAGGGCGGCAAATGGTCTTCAGTGTAGAATTAGTTAATTTAAAATTTTAATTTGGAAAGGTTTGGTAATAAATAAATTAATAAATCAAGGGCTTATAAATTGTAACTAAAAGATTCATCGTTGGGATAGTTGTTGATGTTACATCAGCTGTTGTCGGTTAATGAGAAACACTTTTGGTCTGACAGGTTGTGAAAAATACCTTTGTCATTGTTTTAGCTTGACTACTTTGGCGACAGGCCAACTGCAGTATAGATGCCCCTGCCGGCCAAGTATTATTCTACAACTTGGCTACTAAAATTATATTATCATTATTAATAGATAGTGTTTGATCTATGAAGTACTGGTAAATGAATGAAAACATCAACCCCACATAAAGGGTGTCTCAATAGAAGCCATTCATGGCATCTGACAAACCCATAGGCTGTATAAAAAAGACTGAACTTACACCACCAAACAGGTTTTGGTCACTGTACGGTTCTTCCTCTGTATGATGAAGACATGCCTCACTGATGGTATCCTCCAGTGTAAAAGATGAGAGAAGCTCCAGTCTTCATTTTGTATGAACATGTACTGGATTTTTTTCAAGTGAACACAGTGTTGTCCAGAATTACTTTTCAAGCTTCAGCTTGTATTTTCTCTGACCGTTTCCCTGCTGACCTGCTGTTGAGGGATAACATAAAAAAGAAAACATGTTGCAACTAGGAGGGAGACCCACCTGATCTGAGTACAGCAGACTGGTGATGCCTCAATTAGCTACAGTTAGGTCCATAAGTTTTTGGACAAATAAGCTTCTTTTTTTTTGCCTCGGTACACAATCACATTGGATTTTAAATCAAACTATCAAGTTGTGATTAAAGTGCAGACTTCTTAAATTCAATGGGTTTAATAAAAGCACTGCATTAACTGTTTAGGAATTACAGTCACCCCCCCCACCCATACAACTCCATTTTTGAAGGAGCAAACATAATTTCATGTCCAGGTGAGGCCGTTCCCCTCGTTTTTACATGAAAACTAAGAAGATAAAAGCTCTGCAGTTGATTCCAAGTGTTGACCTTCTATTTGGTTTTTCATTGGAACTCTGCAAGGTCCAAAGAGATGATGGGTCAAGTGCAGGAGGCTGTCATTAGGCTGAAAATCCCAAAAAGAGAAAAGTATGGAGGAGGCGGGAAACCGCTCATGAGCCAAAGCTGTGAAGGCAATGCTATGGCATGGGCATGCACTGTATGGCTGCCAGTGGAACCAGATTACTGGTGTTTATTGATGATGTGACTGCTGATAGAAGTAATGAATTGTCAAGTGTACAGGGCTGTACTCTCTGCTCAGATTCAGCCAAATGCTGTGAAACTGATCAGACAGCACTTCACAGTGTACAGAGGTGACCCAAAGCATACTGCAAAAGCAATCCATCAGTTTTTCAAGGCAAAGAAATATAACCCCAATTCCAAAAAAAGCTGGAAGAATTTTAAATAGAAACAGATTGCTACAATTTGCAAATCCCATAAACCCATATTTTATTCACAATAGAACATTTTGATGGCAGCGACACATCTCAAAGCCGTTGTGACGGTGGCAACAAAAGGCTGGAAAAGCAAGTGGCCCTAAAAAGAAAGAACTGGGGGAACATTTTGCAGCTAATTAGGTTAATTGGCAACAGGTCAGTAACATGATTGGGCATATAAAAAAAAAAAGCATATTAGAGAGGCAGAGTTTCTCAGAAGCAAAGATGGGCAGAGTTTAACTAATCTGCAAAAAATGCATCTTAAAATTGGGGAATAATTTTAGATTCATGTTAAATTGCAAACACTTTGAACATCTCATTATCTACAGTACATAATATCATGAAAATATTTAGAGAATCTGGGGAAAATCTCTGTGCCCAATGCTGAAAATCAGTACTTGTGCCCATGATCCTCAGGCCCTTGAGTAGCACTGCACTCCTGTCTCTGCTTTTTTGAGACATGTTGCTGCCATCAAATCCAAAATGAGCTAATATGTTTCTTAAAATTGCACATGTTCTCAGTTTAAACATTTGCTATATTTACTATGTTTTATTGTGAATAAAATAGAGTTATGAGATTTGTAAGTCACTGCATTCTGTTTTTATCTACATTTCATACAGTGTCCCAACTTTTTGCCATCGGGGTTGCATGATACTCT
Organism: Archocentrus centrarchus; assembly: GCF_007364275.1. Classification (NCBI taxonomy): domain Eukaryota; kingdom Metazoa; phylum Chordata; class Actinopteri; order Cichliformes; family Cichlidae; genus Archocentrus; species Archocentrus centrarchus. Next base: position 6,363,895 of record NC_044357.1, on the reverse strand, counting down.
TAAATAGGCAAGTCAGTCACCTGATCTCAACCCAAGAGAGCAGCAGCTTTTCAGCCATTGAATACAAAACTGAAAGCAGAGAGACCCACAAACAAGCAACAGCTGAAGGCCTGACAGCATCTCAAGGGAGGAAACACAGCATTTGGTGACATTTGCAGTTTCTAGACTTCATTCACTGGCTGCAACTGGCTTCATCACAATCCCCATATTTAAAATTGTGTCAGTTTACTTTTGAGCCTCTGAAAACAGAGGACTAAGCATAAAAATTGACTATTTATAAGAGTTTATGCATTTTTTAAAATTAAAGCTGAAAATCTGCACTTCAATCACATATTAATGTTTGATTTAAAATCCACTGTGGTGGTGAGCAGAGGCAAAATTACAGAAAGTTGTGTCGCTGTCCAAAAGCTCATGGACCTGACTGCTAAATGAACATAAAAATTATTGTTAAAACTGAACGAAGACTTTGGATTTGGCCCCTATAATATATATATATATATATATATATATATATATATATATATATATATATATATATATTTTTTTTTTTTTTTTTTTTTTAAATGAACTGTGTAAGAAGGACTTGAAAAAATATAAAGCTGTTGTTTAACTTTAATAATACAGGATGGGAAAAAGGAAAGAAAATACTTGTCATGGAGTAAATGGATGGAGCACAATAGGTAAGCGATAATGACACAAGAAACATGAAGATGGACTCTAAATCTTGTTTCTGAGCTCTCTTGTTCTTTTTTTACACACACACACACACACACACACACACACACACACACACACACACACACACACACACACACACACACACACACACAGAGCAGGTGAAATATGATCTTCAGTATATATGATACCTCCACAATAGTGCTGCCACAGTCTGTGTCTGGACCTTAGCCTACGTATATACACACACACACACACACACACACACACACACACACACACACACACACACACACACACACACACACACACACACACACACACACACACACAATGAAAGAGTGCAGGAATGCTCAGCTCAGGCTACATGGCACTCAGCTGCTCATCAACTTTTAATCAGTAGAAACCCCCCTCTGTGACATGCCACACTACAGGAAAACACCTAAAGCTACCAACACACATGGCATTTTGTCTTGTTCTCTCTCTGAATGTGATAACCTTTATAAATAGCTCATGTTGAAATGCAGCTGTAATCTGCCACAGCCTGAAGCCTCAAAAAAAAAAAAAAAAAGCCTTTTAAAAGGAGACTGGGGGTGAAACACGCCGTTTTCTCAGGTCAGGATTGAGTTACAATGAGGCAACCTGAGATAACTGAACACCCCTAGCTCTAATTAGAGCCCAGGGGCCAATAACTCACATATACTTGCACAAAGAGGCAGTCATACATGTTACATAAACACAACTCTTGTCACACCACATCATGGACTGGCCTCTGTGCCCTTTGCATAAAGACTTAATTTTTTTAACGGATGCTTATGAAGTCATTCTTTAACAAGGGAAGTCTTCCTCTTCACAGATCAGTCTGTTAATATAGCCGCGAGGTTGTCACAATAAAACTGTTTCGAGAAGAAAATTAGTGTAATGTGTAAGCCTGCTTAAGGTGATGAATATAATGCTTACAATCCTTACAAGGACATGAATTCCTCAAAATATTTACTCAATATTTTTTTTCAAAAAGTATTTCCTGCTTATTCCATAAAATATCAGCAAATAAGGAAAAAAAATTTTTTTAAACTAAAATCCCAAATTTTAAATATTACTCTTGCATTGTTTGTATGTTTAATGAAATATTACCTGTTGTTTAAAACTTTACTTACTGCTCTGCTTTGCTGGATTTTTTTTTTCCTATTTGTTAATGACTTTAAGATACTGTTCATCTGCTCTAAATAGGTTTTTAGGCCTGCCATGTTTTCTTTTGTCTTCCGCTTGACCAATTTCCTCAAATTCTTTAAGAACACACTGCACACCATGATGAGATATGACAAGCTGTCAGCTAGTAGCTCTTTGGGAATCACCTTGCTGGTGTAAATATACTATTTTATACCCGTTATGTGTCTTTGTGACACGCTGCTTTTAACAAAGTGCCTAAACATACATTTTACAGTTGGTTCTTTGCTAAGTTGTGTGTAGATTTAGGAGACTTTTGTTTGAGTGATTCATAGGTGCATGTTAAGTGGCCTTGCAGTCAGTCTGAGCCCGCCTGCAAGTTGTCCCCCTCCCAACAGGGAACCTGCGTAACTGATTTGTGATCAGAAGTGGTCGCTGCAAGTACTTGCAATTGTTCAGCATATGTGGGAGCCATATGCAAGAAATATCAACACAATCACTGGGCAACCAGTTATTTTTACTAGTTGCAAGGAGTTGCTGTCCTTCATTTACTAGTGTGACTGAGCCATAAGGCAGCTGTAAAATTCAGCTGATGAGCTTCTATTAAAAAACTCCAATCAGTAAGCTCTGTCCTTTGATCTATGGAAGGGCTTCAGCATAAACAAACTCTAATCCTCGGTCTTTAACTCTTGTATGTGTGCAGGACCTGGAAGCAGTGGACTTTCTCAGGCTCTTTGATCCCCAGACGACTGAAACTTTAAAGATAAGGATATATATGTGGGCGTGAGCATTAAAGTGTGTGGATTTACAGTCCATGTGCCAATGCCGGGAAGGCTGAGGTACAGAGGTACGCTAATTGTTTATTCACTTGCAGGGTGTGCTATGGCAGTTGAAGCACATGAAGCTACAAGGTGGGGGATCAAGAGCGCTTGACTCAGTAGTGCGATAATCCCTTTGAGCTCCACCGCCCTCTCTCTGGACAGATGCCACTCACGCCCTGTAGTTTCACAAAGTAATCCGTGGCATTTTCCCCACATATAGGATAAACAAGACCTGTCTGAAAGTGTACAATATACAGTAATAGGTAAGATCACACTAAATCCAATGGGAGTAACTTCTATAAATAGGTATGGATGAAAATGAGTAAGAAATGTAAACACTGCAGACTATAATATGCAAAAGTGAATATGCACAGTGGGGTTATTATCTGCCACATACGCTACATGCAAATGAAAACACCTGCCGTGACATCACTTCTTTGATGAGCCTTTGCTTGTGTGTAATGCGTAACCTGCAAGAGGAAGTAGTCATTTTGGTGCCATTTGATTATGGCGAAAAGGTCTGAGCCATTGTAACGCATGACACTCCAGAACAGCAGCTTGGAGTAGATTCGACTACAGGTTTTTATCAATGTGTGAAGTAACCACTGTAAATACTTTTACTCAGGGAGGGTTTTTTAAAATGCTACTTCATACTTCAGCTTCACTTTCACGTATACAAATCAGTGTAGCTTTTGCTGCACCACAGTTACATGTTACAGTTCTATTTACTTAATCGTCTCTGATAGGAACCTATTTAAATACAGTGATTTGGAGACAATGAAACAGTGGTTCCCCAACTGTGATTATGAGCTCCAGTAGTTCCACTATATTTATATTTCCCCTTTCATAAAATTTTTCAGAACTTCTCTCACTCTCACACACACACACACACACACACACACACACACACACACACACACACACACACACACACACACACACACACACACACACACACACACACACTTTGGATTCGTTCCATGGCCTCTCTGTTTCTAGTGCATCCCAAATGCCAGCGGGTCACCATGTGGCCTCGGTGAAATGCCACTATGTCAGGCTGTGTCGATTGATGATGGCAGTCACGTTAAATGTAATCAGGTGAATTAACCTTTTGTTAGTGATGATCAGACCAGCCCTGTGCACCGCTCTGCCCTTGGCACTTTAAGTACATGTGTATGCGTGTGTCTGCTTTTGTATGTTTTTGGTTTCACCCAACTGTGTTTTAGCCCTAGTCGCTACGAGCACTTCCAGATAAGTAAGTCCTTCTCTATCTGCTGTTTAACAAGACAAACACACTTCAGCTACAGGCCTTCATCACCCCCATGCAGAGTGGGGCCCATGAACTTACAATAGAGAAAAATGTTTTTCATTTTATGAAACAATTTGTCAAAGTTAACACTGAGAAATGTGAATTCATATATCTTAAAATATGCAATGCACATAAGTATGTGACTGTAAAGCAATGGGAGTCAATGCAAGTGAGCAAAAGTAACAGATTACAGGAAAATACTGAAAAATAGCTTTATATTTAAACCATTTGGCCTTTTAGTTTACAATGAATGAAACTAATATGCTTCCCTTTGTAACAGAAATCTGCCTCTATCACTGTAACCATGTAGCATTTACAGTATAAAAATTGAAATTAAAGGACAAACATCTTATTCCTTATTTTCTTCTTTGGAAATTCCTGATGTTGCTTTTATGTGTATTGGACATACCAAGCACCTTTTAGACTGTTTATGATTTGTAGTTGAGTATAGACAGAGACAGAGGGCTGCATTAACAGGCTGCTTGTAGACAATGACATATATTCAGCTGTTATAGAACACACACACACACACACACACACACACACACACACACACACACACACACACACACACACACACACACACACACACACACACACACACACAGTGAACTTGTGTGATATGAAATCCTGGGATGACTCCTCCTGCTCTCCTCACAAATGTCACTGCTTTTTAATGTACACACTCCTCCTAGTGGAGAGGCGTGGTACCAAGCATGTTGTTTCATATGGTTACAAAGAACTCTGCATGAATTTGAAGTCATCCTTCTGACATATTCTGTTTAGTTCTAAAATCTCACACTGAGAGGTGTGTGTGTGTGAATTCCCTGTCTTCAGTCCTCTTCAGCCTACATCATACTGCCACATGATCCCACTGTTTTTACAGGAAGAGTCTGCCCTCTTGTGGTTTTAGCTTTTATCACAGTTGAATGGGAAGGGAAATTAGACACCAAGTATTAGTTGTTGGTGGCATGGATTCTGCCATATCTGCCGATAATCCAGGTGCACATTGTTGGTGTGATTCTGCTGTTTTACCACACCACACAGTTGTGTGATGGAGTTGTGATGGACTTGCATCTGACGACAGAGAAGCCACTGAAGTCTACTTAACTCTCTCTCTCATGTTCATAAGCCCATTTTCAGAGCACTGCTGCTTGGTACATCATCATTCTGCAGGTAACCTTTGGTAGATGGTAAATTGAGGGATGCACAAGGTCAGCAACAATACTGAAATAAGCTTTGGCCTTTAAACTAAATGACTGCTAACAGACCAAATGTGCCAACAGAATATTCTCCATGACACTAAACTATAGAGCAGCCAGGACTCTTCACACAAGCCAAGTTGAGTCCTGAATTGATGCTGCTGAAGCCAAAGTTTCTGAGCCTACCATCTGCAGCCTCAGCAGAAACCGAGTCCGAGCCGACTCTACAATGTTTGTCCTGTCTTCAACTGTCCAGTTTGAGTGAGCCTGTGCACACTGTAGTCTCAAATTTCTGTTCTTGGCTGATGGGACAGGAGCCCAACATGATTTTCTTCTGTTGACGCCAATCTGCCTCCAGGTGTGAGGTGTTACGAATTCTGAGATTTGGACCTAATCTGTGGTTTCACAGCCGCTGTGTCAGATTCAACCCATCAGGGTTGTACTCCATTTATTGTTATAAAAAGATTAAATATAATAACATCAGTCTCTTAAAGTTCCAACCAAAAGTTTGTTTTTTTTACTTTGGTTACTAAATACCTAAGAAAAAAGTACAAGATAACTAGTCTAACTTTATTTCTCAACCGGTTATCTCAATTGAAAACATCATTGCTGTCTCAACTTCCTCAAAGGGTGTTCCCACACTAAAATGCATCAATACACCACCTTTAGTTCCTCATTTGATCGATAAAATTATGATGAGAAATAAAATATCTGGGTGGGGCTCCTAAAGACTCTGTAGGGCTTCTGGGCAACACTGTGCAGTAGAAAGTGATTATTGGAAAATGCATTCATCTGTGCAGTTGTGTGGATATGCACCTGTGTTTTTACAAACCAAGATGCATACTTTCTTCATTCAGAATAGCACAGAAGAAATAGCAGCGTGCAATATAGTCTGTATACAAGTGCAGTATGAGGCCCACAGTGGGGGTAGACTCCTACAGTATAAGCAGTTTTCTAAAACACCGCTACAGCTTTACAACCTCTGCATGCCCTTATTTTTCTACAAGTGCATTTAAACTGCACTTCCATCTCTTTCATTCTTACATGTCTTGTTCTGTTGCTCACCCACTAACCAAGAAGTGGTTTTGGCTGGCCTCCTCTAAAACCGCAGAGTAAAAATGTCCAACAGTAACCCTTCACATGCTCCATTTCCCACACCATCCCTCCTGGATACCTGGATAAGGGTTATCATGAGACAGTGCGTGGGTGTGAGATAACGTACGTTGTATAGCCAGAGTGTTTCTATATGTGCAGACTTCCTGTGAACTTTCAAACATTCACTTTCACTTTGAAAGTGACCTTGGCATAAAGGAAGTTTATAAAACTGAAAAAAAAAAAAAAAAAAACTCCCCAGATTATGAGCCTTGTGTGCATGTGGCTTGTGGCTGAGCTTGAGGCAGCCACATCTCAACCAATACCCGACTTTAAGTACAACTCACTCTATGTCGGTCTTATTCTGGCCAACTATAATGGGAAATGTTTTCCACTCCAAGCTTTCCTGGAGCAGTGAGCAGTGCATTTTAATGTGTAGGTATGTGTCTAAAAACCATAAATGGAAGCAGATGTTTTAGTCAAAGAATAAAAGTTTACACGGGGTTGTAATCAAGTGAGGGATTTTTCTTTCGTTTTCAGGGTTTTTTTTCCTTGTAGTAATTTGAGTCTATTTTTCTGTCTCAATGAGCCTGGTGCATTGCATTGTGTGCATGGCTGAACTGAGCTGGGTTGTGCTGAGCTATGCAGCCACATATGGGAGCGATTACAGTCCAGTGTTTATCAGACCTTGCTGAGGGACTGACTGTGTGGCTCAGCAGAGCAAAACCAGCCATGTGCACATGATTTCAGTTTCCAAACTACAACCTTGTAGGGAAATCAAGTAATACAGCACAGAAAAACAACTGCAACTGTGACTCCTGGAAACAGAAAGTGAAATGATTGGTAGATGAGCCAGTTAGATGATTAGTTCATAGGAAATCTATCTGAAACTATTTCCATCATATAGTTAAGTAATGAGGAAGGTGACGAGACTGAAAGCATCAAAGTCTGTTGTGAAAATAGTTGTATAAAGCTGGTTGTTTCTCCAGAGGGAGCTGTGTGAACTTGGAAATGTAATCTAAAAACCAATCAGGGGGTGTGGAGTTACCTATAAATGAAAGAAAAAATGTTTTATACATATATAGATATATTGTCTCATATTAAAAGCCATATGTCTTATTCTATGATTAACTTATGAAAGCAAAAAAAATTCACATACAACAGAAGTATGTGCAAAAGTTTTACAGCACCCCCTGATTTTTTATATTTTGGTAGGAAAATGGGAAAAGGTGCAGATGAAGGTCAAGATGATGTACAAAATTTCAGATTTTCAGTCCAGTTTTCACGTAATTTGGTACCTCAGCCACCCTTACATCAAGATCATTACTGATGAAGCTTCGGCAAACAGTAGATGGATCAGCTGAAGGGCTGCACACCATGCAGAAATATGCCAAGATTTCACTAATACAGTAGCTCTTTGAGAGTCACCTTGTTGGTACAAAAATACTGTTTTATTTATAAAGAAATGAGGGGTGACTCAAATCTTTTGCACAATTCTGTAATGTGTAAATATGAAACTTTTCCATATGGGTAGCAGGAAGTAGGTTTACCTGAACTCTAAAGTACAGGTTTTTAAAGCTATCAGTCTGAGGCTATATTGGTCATTAAAAGTGTTGTATTTGCAGCAGTTAGGTTGCATTATGAGTAACGTTTTGATGACCGGAAAGAATCTGCATCTACTATGATCAAAATTTTAAGCAACTCAAATGTGAATATTTCCTGGTTTTTTGGGGGGTTTTTTCTGTTTGTTTTTACACTTGTAAACTGGTTGTAAATGTAAAACTGTATTAAAATAGTGAAAGTGTCACACTGGACTCCTTTCACATTTTAAATATATTTCTTATTAAAGGTTTCAACATCTGTGGTTTCTTCCATTAAACCTAAACAACTTAGAGTTACGCTAAACACACAACTCGCTCCAAAGGAAATTGCAGCAAATCTTATCTGCTGGGCGGACATCAGGTGATGACAACAGAGGAAACAAAGCCAATGACAGGAGCAGGTTTGTGGCCAGCAGGTCAACAAAATGACAGAACTTGACGCACAGATTGAGAAACTACAGACTGCTCACTGTTTACAGTCACAATCAACAGGTTTCTTTAATCCATGACAACGAAGGTCGACTAAACCTTAAAAGACAGGTTTAGTCTCTAAAACTACAAACCACAGCATAAACATAACACTGTCACCAGATACACATTTCCAGATCCTGACAGATACAAGATCAGTTGATGCTATGGTGGCCCTGAGAGGTCAAACCATACAATACTGGTCTATTAAAGATCTCTCAGGAAGAAGGAGCTGGCTGGGGAGAGGGACGTCTGGGCTTCCCTACTTAGACTGCTGCTCCTGCGACCTGGACTCTGATAAGTGGCGGAAAATGGCTGGATGAATATAATATAGAGATCAATGCTTGGGGTAATTTAGCAATGGCGCCAGTAAAGTTTGTACAGCAAGGCAGCTCCACCCTCGCTGTTTACAATAGCTTGTGTTTAAGCACATGTAGCAGTGCAGAAGATGGTGGTGATGTCAAGTGATGTCTTAATGGTAAGTTGGAGGTTAGTTGCAAATACATTAGTGGAATTTTTTTTTTTTTTTTTTAAATTGACCCTAATTTTCCCCATTTCAAAATCAATGTTGATACCTGCCCAAAACATCAGTCAAACTGGAGGCTCTGGCTAAACCACCCAAATGATGTCCTGTCAAAAAGATCAGAAAACATCCTGTTGTTGTGCATCACTCACAATAGCTGTTTAAATTAAACAGCTAAATCGGATCATTTTGAGGACTGTTAACTGTTAGTTGCAGCCTACCTTTAATGCGTTAAATTATAACTGTCCACATGGCTTCTTCACTTATCATGTTCAATGCAAACACACACTGTACACAACAAGCATTACATCTGTGTGAGGGGAACATTCACAGTATGCAAAGCTGAAGAGTACCTTAAGTCAGCAAAAATGTCAGCCCCCCCCACTGGGTGCTTTATGACAGACTGTAAAGCAGGGGGAGACCCCAGCAAACCAGCGTATCGCAGCCACTTTCAGCTCTGTCTGTATGAGAGTGCATCAGCAATACCTCTGCACATGAACAGACTGTTGGTGTATTCCTAGATCTAAACACAAACTACAGGAAAGCATGTCTAAAATTCAAAGCATATGTTCTTCATTCACATTGAGCTTTGAAGCCTACTATAAACGCTTCACCAGGAAACCGCAAGAGGACAAACCCTAATGCATATTTCCTTCTTTTTTTTTTTTCTTAAAGACACATTATGCTCACAACTCCCTCTCCCGTTCCTTTACGAAGCACATGAAGCGCGGCGGACTTCAGCTACGTTTGGAGCCAGAGCAATCTACCCCACCCCTCCAAACCAGCCACACAAACACACAACTTCAGATACAAAACACTGTGGGTTTGGCAATAGGCAAGGTTAATGAAGACACTGACAGCACTTCAAAGAGTGTGCACTCAAATAACCTCTCAAGTGAGAAGTTCAAGACAAGTGAGGATAAAAGGGCGAGTGACTGTAGCATTCTGTGAGAGTTTCACAGCTTGCAGGCCACCAAAGATCTTTTTTTGTGCAGGTGAAGTTGTTACTGCAATGTTAGTCTAATGCAGTGGATGGAAGCATACATGGACAGATAACGCAACAGCGGCAAACTGAGCGCAGCGATTAATGAACTGCACACATTTCAAAACCGACCAACCCATGCTGTCAAATCTTTCCTGCCTACAGTGCAAACAGGCTCCTGATCTCGAGCTGTTTGTCAGGTCTGTCTTACAAAATTAAACCATAGTAACATATTTTCTACTCACACATTGTGTTTTGCTAGTTTGGTGATAAATGGGCTTGTCTTCTCTCGCAGTCCAGTAACAAGTGCAGCAAGTGCTTAAACTAAAAAGTCATGGTGAAGGATTGATGAGTAACCACGTGAGGTTTCCACCACATACAAATGTGTTGATGTTGATGCTGGATTTATAGAAAACATGCTGCATTTGGTGATTTTTTTGATATGGGTTTCATCAGAGGTCATTTTCCTTATGTGGTCTGTTTTTAATCTTTATCTTTGATGGATCGTAATACTGCCTAGTAGCAATGACCACTCACGTCATTCTCCTCTCTGTCTTTCTTGCACTGTTTCCTGAAGTTATGATTGTTCTGCCAGTTCGTCGAGTTGAGTCGAGCCAGCTCTTTCTTGGCTCCCTGAAGTGACACCTAGCCTAATCTCATTGACACACAATTAGCCAAGGCTGGCTGGGAGTGCTCTGAGACAAACCAGATCCAAGATTTTGGTGACAGGCGGACTTGACGAACACACATGCTGCAATTATTATTGAAAACAATGGAAAAAGGCTGTAATTAGGTTAGGATTCGTTATTCCTGGAGGATACCCAGACTCTCCTTCTGTCAAGCTCAAAACTCACTTTGTATGTACTTTGAGTGTATGCACAAGCAGAACCTCATATTTCTTAAAACATACTCCAGTGCTCAGCATAGCATTTCTGTAACACTGCCAACCTCATGGTGGATCAAAATAGATGCAACAGAACCAGAGATAACATCCTTCCTGTGACAACCTGGTGCCCACATTAGCCCAGAGTTAACATTGGATGAAAAGGGTACCCTTGGACAAGATACCGGTCCATCACAGGGCTGACACGCAGCCAAACATTTGCGTTCACAGTCGCACATATGGCCAAGTCTAACACCAATTAGCCTAACAAGGCTGTCTTTGGACTGTGGGAGGAAGCCACACCCAGAGAGCACCCACAAAGGGAGAACAACAGCCAACAGGTTCAGACCCAGAAACTTCAGGATGAGATGTGACAGTGATAACATCTGAACCGAACCACTGGCAAAGCTGCAGGACACCATGATGGTTTTTATTAGTGTTTTAAAATGTATATTCCTTCTTAAATCTTGACCGGTAGAAGGAACAGGAAGTCTTCAAGTGTACAGAGGAAGCCTCAAAATTCCCCCAAAGGCTGTAGGTCAGCAGACTTGGATTCCCAAATTAGTCACTGTACAACTCACAGCTCAATTGGAGAATGGACAGCATTATGATTACAGCCAATGTAGGCTTGAGCCACAAGGCACAGAGATGAGCAGTAGGCTACAGAGGCCTGTTGGACTCAGCGTAAAACTGGCGGACTTCCCTTTTAAGTCCTGACAACTTCAGACGTGCGCGCAACTGTACGTGATGCACAGAAGTATGCACATAAGCTGAACCACCTGCATCCCTCAACCAGTAAATCTCAAACAGCAGAGGAAAACGGCCCAGTAATTGGTTTCAGTGGTCCGTCTAACCGTCGCAGCTACATGCTGTCAGTGAGAATATCCGCCAACTGGTGTTCCGCTGACTTGCTTAGATAAGGCTTAGTCATGATGTAACAGCGTCCAGATCATAGTTGGAAATATTAATGGGAAGTGACATGTTTATACCAGAATGTATTAGCTCCAGCAGCTTAGCACAGATCATGACAGCTTTACACCATTAACTTAGATTTTGGATTTTAGTTGTGAAAGGATGAAATGATTGACAGACTGCTCTAATGTGTTTAATTCACCCATTTGTTGCAGAATATTGTGAGGATTTGTTGCTGTTGGACATTTGATAAATGTCATATTGGAATTTGGGAAGTTATGACTTTGATTGCTTTTTTCATATTTGTGGACCGAGTAATGAATGAATCAACTGAGAAAATGATAACAAGATTAAATGATCATAACAGACTCATTAGCTGCAGCCGTAAAGAGCTCCTTTTAAACGCTGCAAGATGTTTTCCACTGTCTGTAGCCTGGAGGAGAAAATGTCTAGATAAAGCTGCTTCTTAACGTAGTTCACTAGACATATGTATGGAACCCCTCTGCTAGTCTGTGTAAGAGAGAGCAAGTTTGATCATGCCTATGAAAGTATGTTTCTAACATACAGCAAGTGTCCTTCATCAGAGAAATGATTACAATGTGTCATATCTATATGATCAGATGTGACACACTGCACTGCCTCTCTGCAGTGCAATGAATTATACACAGACTACTCAGCAGAAGCCTTTCACTCGAGTGTCTTCCACATCCCCTCAGTATAGCAGAGAATCTATTTCCCCACGCAGTCCCACTTTAGGCCCGGCTCTGATTGATTGTCTGTTAAACTGCTAGTGTCTGAGAGACAGAGTGCCAGGAAGCTTTACAGTGTGACTCTAGATCCAGCACAGAGCAGCACAGAAATGGAACAAGCTCATTCACTACGCGGGATGGATCTGGCTCATTAGAAGGGATGTGTAATTTGAAAGTAAGTGCTGGGCACAAAACTAGCCAAATTTCAACGAACACAGGCAGCCTTAGTACAAAACATGGCTCTGACGACAAAACTGAGGCCGGCAGCCGTAGATGCAGCCATCTCCCAGAGAGAAGTCTTACCCTCATACACATACTGGGAGCAAGTTTCCAACCATGAAAGCAATGAAGTGAGATACATGAATAATGTTGCACTTCTGTACACCTCCGCAGCTTATCTGAAATGGCAGGTAATTAGAGTGAAGGCAGGAGTTGACAAGATAATATGACCAAAATGATGAGCAAAAAAGTCAAAGACACAAAACAAAAAGAGGCTATATGTTGATATCGCTCTGTGCTCAGTCTCTAGGAAAATGAACAGAGCCATTTTTAATTAAGCCATTTAATAAGAGCATTTATAAAAACTTACTTGGCTCTATATTGCACAGAGACAGTACTGTCACTGAGTATATTATATAAGGTTATACTGACACACTGTTGGCCATAAAAGCTTAGAATTGTGAGTATGTGAGATTCACGAATTGAACGAGACATCAATTTTATTTATTTATTTTTGCTTTACACACAAAACAATTATCAAAGAAAATATCTTAGCTAAAGATGACCCGCTAACACAGCTGCTGTCACAAGTTCTTGACAACCAAGCCAAGTCATATCAACTCCACAGTTTGTGGTCTATTTGTCACCCAAACCCTCCTGCCTTCGTTAATTTGTCTCCTCGGGATGTATGAACTCACAGGTGCCTCCTGGCGTCACAGTACAGCATACAGATCCCAAATTTTTCATTTTTATTTTACAGTGCATGCTGGTGGCAACTGGACTGCACGACCATCCCCTGATTTAGGCTCTAAAAATCACCACGCACCGCGTCCTGCAGCTGAGCAGCTCTGTCAATATTGCAGAGTCAGGTGCAGACAAAAAGAGCCCGTGCGTAACGCACCCCCCCACCGGTCCGATAAGAAATGTGAACGCACAGTGTTGAGATGCAAAATGATATAATGGCCAAAACGCATCTTTTGATTTTAGCCAAAGAGGTTAAAACCTGTCATGGTTATGAATCTACGGTTCTTTTGGATCTCTGTTTTACGGGAATCCCCCCTGCTCATCTCTGCGCGCGCACACGGCAGATCCCGGTAAAATCACCAATCCACAAGGTGAAACCTACATTAGAAACTAATTGGCTTCGCGAAAAGTGCCAGTTCTAGTCATGAGAGTGCGACTCTAGTGGGATAGTCTGGCCATTTTGATCACCCTCATGTCCCAGACAGAAATGAAATCGCCCACCATTCAAAAGGAGGACCTACCTGGAAATCTCGAAGCTGCAACCCTTCCGAAGGAGCAAGGCTCTCTTCCGCATGATGCCTTTGTCTTTTCCAAGATACACATTTTTATCTGAATTCATGGGTGCTGGAAAAGCAGGTAGACTCTGGGGAAACCGTGGTGCTTAAGAGAAAAGAAAATCGTCCAATAATATCGAGCAATGGACTGCGAGAAGCGGAAGAGGGGGGGAAAGGAAAAAACAGTGTAGCCGAAAAAGAAAAGGGTCTTTTGACGCTCAGTTCACCTCAGTGGAGCAAGGAAAGTGGGCTTGCAGACTTTCCCCCCCTCAGGCTAGACAAAAGATGGCCCGCTGAAGCTTTTAGAGATGCATGTTGTCGGGGATGGTTTTACTTCATGCGCTTATTGGAGCAGGCTGTAGCGGGTCTGCTGCAGTCGTTACTCAGAGCGGACTGCGCTGAGTAGTCTCCGTCGCTCCAGAGATCCCGATCCTGTTATCCAGAAATGTGGAGCTCACAGCTTTCCTTCAGCTTCAGCCCAGCACTGAGTGGCTGCTCGACAATGACCTCACAAAACCGATGGAGAGAGAGGGAGAGAAAGAGAGAGAGAGGGAGAGAGAGAAAGTAAAGAGTGCGCGAGAATTCAGAGTTAAATGAAGTTATTTGTGCGTGAGAAAGGAAGATAATTTGATGAAGTGAGAGTTGAACCACAAGCCTAAACGGTATGCTGGTCTATTTATGTTATGAACAGAGAATTGAGAGCAGCAGATTCTTTAGGAACATGTACAGTATGGTATTGATGTGCTGACTTTTGACTGGCTTGGTAGCACACATATTTGTGAAATAGTTGGCATTAGGTGAGCTGGGGCTTTAATCCTTTAATGATCCAAATTTTTATTTATATAATTTCTTGGTCGCAAACAAACAAAATTAAAAAAAAAAAAAGTCCCAGTTTCAATTTACATTCAGACTTTTGTATGTACTACGTTTCTCTTTGTTTTTGGTCTTTACAAAATTTGTAAAGATCACAAGGGGTCCTTTACAAGTTTCTAAATGTGACAAGTTAGGAGGCACATATTGATATCTCACAGATAACGTACTGCATCATGCTGAAGATACCAAAAGACATCTTGTGCATGTTTGTGAGCAACTGTTACAAAACGGCACCATTTAATGCCCCAGGAATGACAACAGACTGGTCTCGCTGGGCTTTTGTTGCTGTTGTCTAAATTAGACTTGAGATAAAGCAATCATTGAAGCAGTCAGTCAAAAGTATACTATGAGATCAGGGGCTTTCTTTTAAAATGAAATGTTGAAGTCATAGGTATTAAAACACATCAATTTAATACATGCTGTCGAATGCTTATCTGGTTCCAGATCACTAGCGCAGCGGTCTAAGCAGAGATGCTCCTCATACTTCATTCTCCCTGGCCCCCTCCTCCAGCTCTTCTGGGGGAACACCAAGGTGCTCCCAAGCCAGCCACTGGAGAGCAATCTCTCCAGCATGTCCTGGGTCTGCTCCAGGGGCTCCTCCTGGTGGAATATGCCCAGAAGACCTCACCTCAGGGGTGCCATGGAGGTATCCTAGTCTGATGCCCAAACCACCTCAACTGGCTTCTTTCGATGTGAAGAAGTAGAGACTCTTCTGTCAGCCCCTCCCTAATGGCCGAGCTCCTTACTGTATCTCTAGGGCTGCTGTGACTGTATTTTTGTTTTATTACTCTTAGCTTATGTTTGTCAGTCTTAGTTAAAATGAACATAAACCTGACACAAAAGAAAAATAAGGAAATTGTGTTTGGTTTATTATTTCTTTGTTGTAACAATGCTTCTTGGCAATAAATCCCATACTGTTGGAAGGCCTGTTTATTCCCCCTTAAATGGTGCCACATTTATAAAGAAAATGCATTTGTGGGTTGAGCAGCAGAGTTGGGTATTTGGGTTGCGCTAATCAAAACTTGCCAAATCTTCTCTGCTAATGCCAAACTGTTTATTGTGCTATTGACTCTTGTTTTGAGCTTCTGAGTTTATATTATTCAGTCACTTTAATGACTCATCTGTACTGATGTTTCTATGATTTTGCATTATCCTGTAATTGGGACTTGTGTCCACAGCTGCTGTTGACCAAACATTAAGTATTCATATTATGTGGTTTTTATTTATTTATTTTATTGTTTTTGTGTTTTTTAAGGTTACTTGATTTTTTAGAGGGGATTGATTTGCAATGAGGAGCACAACAGAATCCTAAAAAGTAGACTGAAATTCCATTTGGTTTTATTATATTACATTCCAATGTTTTCTGTGAGTTAGTGTTATGGTTTATGTCATGGCTGTTTAAAGATCAAATTTTATCAACTCCTTTGGCACACACACACACACACGCACTGCTGAGAAATTAGGCATAAATATTAACTGTCCACAGTAACGCATACATGTAGTTATTCTATTTTTTTGGATATGAGTGGACACGAATTTTAAGGATTAAAGAAAGAAAAGTGAACTTATGTATTTTAAAGAATTTTTTGTCTTTATCCAGTAGTAGGATGGGATTTTTTTTTTTTTTTTTTTACTCTTGTGTGCATTTGGGTCTTTCAGTCACACAGACAACAGGCCATCCAGCTGTGTCCTGACCAAATCAGTTCAGCTGGATAAGATCAGTAGAGTCAGACTCCCAGCTGCCTGGTTAAATTCCTCATTGATGCCTAAAATCAAACTATGAGCTGGCTTCAGAACTTGGTGCCCTAAAGGAGCAAATGGCTGACAAAGAGCACAGCTGCAAGTAGGAAAGGAGAAGGCTGAAGAAGACTCTGCAGTCAGAAGGAGCCGGCAGTCAGAAAGTGACTAAAACTTCTGACCTGGAGCAAAAACTCAGAGAGAATGAAGGTGAGATTAACTACACTTGGCGAGACTGGATATGTCAGGAACTACTGGAAGTTGGAGTAGGAAAGAAGAGAATCCAGACCAGACAGATTCCAGAACCAGATTTCAGAGAAGCAGTGTAAAGTTTTTCATGTGGTCTCTGAAAAAGATCTCATTTCATTAAATACAGAGTGGGGAAACCGGTGGTTTTTAAGGCAGGAGGAAGTGGCAGCCCAGTTTAACATCCTGCAGCAGAAATGTGAAAAGAAGTCAACACTCGCTATCCTTGGAAAAAGTCAATATTATTGCCAGATTAATTACTCAAAATATAGCTCTTGAAACTGAGGTCATGGAGAACTGGGAGTCACAGAAAGCAAGTTCCTCCAGAGCGAAGAGATGAAATCAGAATCGGGGATTTGGATCGGAAGAAACCTGAGCCAGAAGAAAAAGATGTGAGCTTGAGGTGAGCTCAGGAACTGCTGCAAGACAGGGGAGAGAAAGGAGCTGCAAAAAAAAGAAACAGTCCAAAAAAAGTAAGCAAGAAAAAAAAAGGCAAGCTTCAGGTGCATCATTCAGCCAATCTGCTTAGTACACTAAAGTTGGTCATTGTCCTAATTCAAGAATCTTTAATTACTTTTCCATAAGATGATAAAAAAAAAGAAGCAAATTAGCTGACAGTTGTATCGATCCTATTTCTAAAATCTAAATCTGTGACATCACCGGTCATTGGGCCTTACACAAAAACCTCAACTTTTACACCTCAGCAGTGCACCTGCCACGTTTGAAGCTGACTAGATGTAGAGAAAGAAAAAGAACAGATGGGCTCAGACACAGAGAGATTTCTGAAGTTATTGGAGAGATGACTCGGAGGATTAACAGCTTGTTTTTGTGTCACATTTGGTCCGCAACAGACTAATTAATGAGTATATGTTTGCTCTTTGTTTTTCCAGAATCTCGCCCAACTAACCGACAAGCAGAAGGCGAAGATTAAAAAGGAGGGAGAAAAAAAAATTGCACAAATGAGGCTGAAAAGCAGATAAACAAGGAAAGAAGAAACAGGAGGCAAGACAAAAGAAAGAGATGAAGGGGAAAGAAAAGACAGAAAAGAAAGAATGAAGGGAAACGGAGGGAAAGATGAGAACATTTTGTCTCCCCATCAACTACCTCACACACCCTCATACTTTCTCTTTACACTCTCTCACTCTTCTTCCTCTACCCAGTATTACCCTATAGTTTTTAGTCTAACCATATGTACCACTTTCACAACCTTTTACTCCATTTCCTTACACGCCCTACCCTCTCCTTTGTTACCTTCTTACCCTCTATCTTCTCTTCAGTCTCACAACCCTTTGCTCCCCCTCTTTTACCCTCTCTCATCCTTCTTCCCCTGTCCAACTATGTCCTCCAAACCCTCCAAACCACCTTCACCACCGTCTACTTCAGAACTGTCGTGAAACATAATACAGTTGCAGTAAAAAAAATTAAAAGCCCAACGTCTCTTTTTATCTTCATGCCGCTGTAAAACAGTTCATAATTAGAAACCAACATATTACAATGTGGATCTATTCATGCAGAAATCTTAAACAGGATGTCTGCATGAAAGTGCAAAAATGGACTCAGCAAGGCTAAAATGAAGCACAGGGAAAATGCAATGGAGCAGTTGCAGTCTTGGAGCAGCCTAGCAAAGTTTTTGCACATCGATGAATCAATGTGCAAAGGAAACAAAACTAATCTATTTTGTGCTTGAAAGGTCTGAGTTCACTGAAAATGTCTCTAAGCTTAAAGGGTTTCCTGTGATATCTGTGAAAGTGTCACGGCCCTATTAAGAGGGCGAGCACAAGGAAGGGAGCTGGTCCTGATGCTGTCTGTGTGTGTGTGTGTGTGTGTGCCATTGTACTGGTCAGATTAATGAAGCTTTCTCTGCAATTTTGCAGATTTGTTCCAATCTCGGCCAGAACCTCAGGCCTAGAAAATTCTGGTCTTCCTGGGAAGGCGGGTATCTTCTGAAAATCTCCCGACTTGTTGATTTGGTTAGATGTTTTCTTTTTAACCACGAAAAGAATCAGCCGCTTTAGTCACCTTCTGTGGTTTTTCAGGCCTTTTCGTGTTGCTAAATTGGCCAATGCATTCATTCTTTCTTAGAACGCGCCAGATTCTTGATTTGGCCGCTCCTAAAGTTTTTGCTGTCTCTCTGATACATTTATTTTGGATTTCTAACTTCTTTCCTTCTTTAAAAATTTGGAATCAACTCCAACTTTTATCTGTTTAATTTGTCATGAAATAACAACTATGGAACTGTGTATAAAAATGGCAATAATTTCTAAACAGTTAATGCAACGGTTTTGTGAAACTCAAAGTTGAAAGTCTGCGCTTCACATATCGAATGTTTGATTTAAAAAGCCACCGTAGTGGATTACAAAGGCAAATACAAAAAAAAAAATGCTTGATGAATGAATCTCCATGTGCATCTGCTATATATCCAGTCTGCTGTGCACCCAGATAAGTTCAGTGTTAATTTTGCGATCATAATGTCACGTTAAAATGTGTTGTTGCAGTGAAAGCTTAAATTACTACTGTGAATGGAGCAGTACAGTCACCTGTGTGGTTCACTTTCTCCATCTAATAGAAGGAAAAGTAAGCTGAATCCCCACAAAAATATGTTCACACACACACACACACACACACATTGTCTAATTTGTCAGCCCACTGTTTAGATGAGGAATTCTCTCAACATGACTCACAGCTGTACTCAAAGAAAGACTCGCTGTGTTTGTGTGATTGGAAGGACTTCAGTTTTGTTGCTCAAACCTTCAGAGTTACAGTGATTCAACAGTTTTCCTGTAACACGTGAGCCAGCGGTAAGAGACACCTTTAAATAGCTGCCCTCTCATGTGTGCTTCATATCTAACTTATTGTGTAGCAACTATGTAAACAGTGGGATAAAAAAAAAAAGGATATTGAAGTGAAACAGATTTGTTGAAGTCTGTGGTATTCTGCAGACTGTGACTTCATAAAGACTTTTTTTTTCTTATCATAGTAAAATGTAAAATTCCATGGCCAAATGGATACTTAATGTTACACTGCTGAACAGCCTCTTGACTCAATAAAATGCAAACATTCAAGGTGAATTTATGGAAGGGAGGGAGATTACCCCATGTGTAAGTGGTTCATTTTTGTGTTTACTGAACAAGCACAGATAATGTCACGAGGCCTTGAAAGTCATCAACCTGGACATGAGGAAAATCTAAACATGTTCTGGCCTTTTCCAAATCCTGTGTTGCTATGGACCGCAGGGAGGAACAAAGAAAGGAAAGATGCATTAAAAAAAAAACAAAAAAAATTTAAATCATATTTTATAGAGCAGATTTGCTTTTGTTGCATTTTATTGCCAACTGCAGGTGGGCTGTTTTAGACATTAACAGATTAGCATTTGTTTGAATTAATATTTATGGCCTCTCGTAGTCCAATAGTAATTCTACTTTTTGCTTCTTACTCCTGAGGGAAATCTCTGAGTCTCTGCATAGTGCATTCACAATCTGTTATTTAAAGCTGGACAGGTACAGCACAGCAGCCTCAGAGCCTTTTGGGGGTGTGTTAAAAACAGAAAAGCAAAACAAAGGCTTGTGATTCTAAAGGCATTTCCTCACGAAGCTAATCCCCGAGTTCTATTGCTTGGAGGAGGAACAGGCAACCCAAATGCAGGACTACAAGGCACCGAAAACAGCCTGGTTCTTAGTTTAAACAGCAGCAGTATGAAAACACCTTGATCAACACTGACAATCCATTGGGAGTGTGGCTTATGAGCTGCAGTCATCCTCCAACCCTGATTATGGCTCATTCTCCACAACCAACCAAACCACCAACCTCTACAGTCATTCCAACCATACAGCGGCAGAGTAATTCTGAGTGCAGCCCTGGTCATAAGAAGGTGGCTACAGGACCCAAAAACAGACTCCACAGGCAGGCAGGGTTAAATAAGCACACCTTTAATGGTGGTTAGTTTGCAGTCCGAATGATAAATCCATAAAGAAGACAAGAGACGTGTTGGCCTGTAGAGCTCTGTTGTCGTGTTTTATGTACAATGTGTGATATGTTGGAACAGAAACTAATTAGACTGTAGGGCAACCATCAGTGTGCTGATACTCTGTTCCCAAGAGATTTTCAATTTTTGATTTTATTGCAAACTTTCACATTTTAAACATTCTGTAGACCTTTGGTTAATGAATACTCATACCAAGATTCAGAAGAATTTTTCAAAAAAAACTTCAAGAACTAAAGAGTAAAATCATAAATCCTTCTTCCCTATTTTGTAGAGCCTTACCCAGAGGGTATTTGTACCAAGTTTCAGAAGATTTGAAACATAAATGACAGAGGACTAGCAAATTCAGCAAAAACTTGTCGGATGCCTGATGAATGCCAAACAGCTCAGTACTGGATCAGCTCTGCTGACTGTCATTAACAGCAGTGTGAAAAACAAGCAATAGCCAGCTTATGGGAACCACACGAGAGAAGACAACAGACAGTCTGACAAGAAACAAACAGAAGACAGCACCATATATACACACAGAGCTAATCAGGGAAGGTGGACACAGCTGGGGAAAACACATAGTTTGACAGGCATAAAATAGAAATTTTGCACCAACAAGGTGATTTCCTGTAAGATATTAGCTGGAAATTTGGCATATTTCAGCATAGTGTCCCACACTGTAAACCCAGATTTTGATTCCACTTAAAAATATTGAGTTCATATTACTTAAAATTGCCTAGAATGTGAACATTACTTGTTAATGCTGAGTAGACTGTACTTTTTGATGGTCTGTCTTATTGTAATCATGTGTTTGAGTTCAAACAACTTAATATCATCAAGTTTTGCACCTGCTAAAAATCTAGTTTATACCAGTTTTAACAGACTGGCTTAATGCACAGCTGCATGGTGGCATGATGGTTAGCAGTGCTGCCTCACAGATAGAATACCATCTAGAAGGTCTGGGTTCAATTCCAGCTTGGCCCAGGCCTCTCGCTGTTTGGAACAGTAGACATTTGGTGTTTTTGTTTGTTTTTTGTTCACAACTCTCTCTCGTATTGTTTTTTATTGTTCCATGGACAAATGGTATTTGTAAATGTTAACGTACCAGTGTTCAGCAGGGCTGAGTTTTATCATGTTTATTTACCAAATTTAAACAGACACAGTTCAACACTGTAAAAAATATTTGTGTTACTGGGCAGCATGGTGGTGTGGTGGTTAGCACTGCTGCCTCACAGCTGGAATAGCTATCTGATAGTCTGGGTTCAATTCCACCTTAGCCCGGGACTCTTACTGTGTGGAGTTTGTATGTTCTCCCTGTGTCTGTGTGGGTTTCCTCCCACAATCTGAAGACATGCAGTTATTGGCGTTAGGTTAATTGGTCTCTCTAAATTGCACACAGGTGTGAATGGTTGTCTGTGTCAGCCCTGCAACAGGCTGGTGACCTGTACGGGGTGTACCCTGCATCTTACTGCCTTGTCAGCTGGGATAGGCTCCAGCCCCCACCACCCCCACACAACCATGAAAAGGATAGGGGGAATTGATTGATCAAAAGAAATTTTATTTTTTCATGAACTATAAAGGATAAGTTTGGTCAATTAGAAGATACAATTTAGTTCAATTGGAACTGGAGTAGTGCTTACTTAACAGGCTGAGTTAAATAAACTGTTTCGTTACTTAAAAAATTTGAGGCAACGAGTTACCTTGGTTTTTTTAAGTAGATTCAACTTATCTGGGTTTACAGTGCAAAAAAACATTTGAGGAAACTAGACAGCATGACAACGATCCCAAGCACACTGCCAATGCAGTGAAAGCATACCTGTATAGAAAACACACAATGGACCACTCAATCATAGATTGGCCTTCCTAGTTCTAGGACCCCAACATTAGTGAATCAGTGTGGGATCATCTTGACAGAAAATAGAAGGCAGCCAAGATCCAAAGAAGAAGTAAGAAGAAGCCTGGAGAACTATTCCTGAAGACTACTTCAAGAGAGTTCAGGCTGTGTTGAAGAATAAAGGTGGTCACACCAAATATTGACTTTCAAGCTCATTAGAATTGTACAAGCTCATTTAATGTTTCCATTTGTTTGCACATATTTTAATAAATCGCTGGACCTATTTCCCATTTTCCTAGCAAAATCTAAAGATTTAGGAATGTCTCAATACTTTTGAACAGTACTGTATTTCTCTGGGCTCTTTCTTATCTATAATGAAATGTACATTTAGTTTTATCTGAACAAGTAGGTAAAAGGAAGAGGTTTCCATTGTAATCCATAAATTATATTTGTGAAGTTGAAATAAATAGCTTCAAATAGCCTGTCTTACTGCTTCTAATGTAGTGGTTGAGAGAGAAAAGTTAAATCTGGCAACATGAATATTGGAGCTTTGTACATATTTCTTCACCTCATGCTTCAGTTGCCTGTATATTGACAAATTCATCATGTCTTGCTGACCTGAGCAATACGGAAAGCACGGTGAGGTGAGGGGGGGTTGCAACATGTTGCCAAAGCACAACAGAGGTGAGTCTATCAATGACACAGAGTCCAGTGCCAGCAGAAACAGCATCCCGAACCTAAAATGCCACGTGGCCATATCAAGCAGAATGATGCCAGCGCTGGCATCATTGCCAGGGTTTAAGAGGCTAGGTGGGTGCGTGGTGGTTGGCAGTAGGAACACGTCAGCAGCCTGTCGTCCCCTGAGGAGACTCATTGAGCAGCAGCAGAGAGAGAAGACATGAGGAGGAAGAAACAAATGCTGGAGCACCACGCTTTATAATGTGACTGAGAGGCTGTTATTTAACTCTGAATCATGCTTTAATGATTCCATCACCCTTTGAATCTTGAACAGAAGGATGTAATATGGAACTGTTTAAAACTGTTTGACATGTGCCCCCTCGAAATTAAATAATTGAGCTATTGTGACCCTGGTGGCTCCCGTGGAATCCATAAAAGCTGACAGATCACTATTATATGAAGGGTGACGTGTCATCTCTTCTCTCTGCTTTAGTAAGAAAGCAAACAAGTATATTTACCATAACATCAAACTTTCTTTTTATAAATGACACTAATGTGCTGACTGTTGTGATCATTATGACTATAAAGCCCACCTTAGTTTATTTTCTGCTTAATGGCACCCTTGATAGAGTTTTACACAGAGGCCTAAAGGGCAGTACACAAACCACAGGGCAGCAGAGACATCATCTTATCTCAGAGTGATACTGTATACATCCACAAATATTAAAGCAGTCATACATCAGCCTTGGTCTACAGGAGCACTGAGATTCACTGGAAACTAACAGAGATAGTAGATCAGACGAACAGAACAAATGCTTATGCAAATGTTAATTCTGCATATTTGCACCACAATTAAAAGTATCAAATAATTATATTTTCCAATCCGGAGAAGAGAATTGTCCTCCAGCTTGTCATTCAGTCATGTTTTCCATATTTTTTGTGAGCTGATAATTGTACCTCTCTCATTCCAGATGGGTGCTATCTGAAAACTGCTCTTCCATTAATGTTTACAGCTGAAGTGGTGGTAACTGCACAATGAAACAGCAAAATGACAACTGTGAAATTAAAGGGTCATTCTACAGAAATCTATATTTTTGGAATGGCGAGGTGTCTTAAAACGTA
The DNA here is from genome assembly GCF_007364275.1 of Archocentrus centrarchus. Lineage (NCBI taxonomy): Eukaryota > Metazoa > Chordata > Actinopteri > Cichliformes > Cichlidae > Archocentrus > Archocentrus centrarchus. Next base: position 6,339,537 of record NC_044357.1, on the reverse strand, counting down.
TTTATTAATTTTCTAATTCTGTATGCCCGTGGCTACAATGACAATAAAGTCTATCTTATCTTATCTTATCTTATCTTATCTTATCTTATCTTATCTTATCTTATCTTATCTTATCTTATCTTATCTTATCTTATCTTATCTTATCTTATTCATGTAACCTAACCTGTTGACTTCATGTATTTTTTTTAAATCTGTTATTGCATTTATTTGAAATCTGCATATCACTGATGTTACATTACACATTTGGCAATTTAAAAAGGCCTTTTTTGGAAATAAATATTTTTTATTTTTTTGGAAATCAGGAGAATATCTTTAATTTATTTCAGTCAAGTTTGTTAAAAGTATGATTGTATGGCATTTGTTCATTTGTGCAATTGTGCATTTGCTATAACAATGAAAATATTTGAAAAAAGTGACACAATTTTTTTGATGTGAGACAAAAAGAAACACACAGTAAAACCAGTGGCATACATATGACCTTAGTCTTCATCAGAACCATAAGTATCCTCCAGCATGCTCCGATCTGTGTTTTTCAGTTAGGTGCAAGTGTGCACGATGTTTGTTAAGTAATCAAATTCTTTGGGTTCTATTAGGAACTTTTCTGGTCAAACCCTACATCTAAATGACAAAGGGATGTCTGTGTATAAAAAACATGTGAAACACAAAAGCAACCTGTTATCATTTTCCAATTTTGTTCTATTTTTATATATTCTAAATGAGTCATACCTGTTTAATTCAAAAATATTGTTGGGGGCATTTTTTTTTTTTACTTTAAATATGAATGATCTGGAAAAGGCTTTGTCTCTTTTTAAAAACTAAGCTAAACTGCTGCTCCATATCAGACATTTCCAAAGTCCCTAAAATGTTAAAAAGGAAAAGAAACCTTGCAAAAGGTCCTGATCATTATTCAAATCAGTGCAGAGACTTTCAGCTAAAGATCAGTTGCCAACGTGTGTGTGCCCTGGTCTGTTTGTAGCTGAGTGAACAGGTGCAGGGGTTTCTTTGGGGTGGATGGCCTTCATTCAAGCCACGGAGAAAGACGTCAAGGGCATTGTTGGTGCAGGAAAGAGCAACCTTTTGTTTACTTCTTTGCTTCTCCCTCCATTGCCTGATTAAAAGATCACATAGCCAATCAGAGAAATGACTTCATGGATGGAAATAATGAAAACAAAGGAAACCGAGGAACTCTGTAGACAAAATGCTATTAGATGCAGCAGTTGTTCATCAGCTATGAAATGAAAGAAACATCCCCTACACCTTTATGCTTGCTGCAGCAATTGATTACACCAATAAATACATAACGTAAGAGCAAAATCTCAGCAATCAGTGAGACAGGCGCAATAAAGCATATGAATACTGATGTCCTTCAGTAATTTGCTATAAAATCACAGCTGAAACCATCATTTCATAATTGCTGAGCCCCTGACAGGGCTGGTTGTCATTTCAACAGCCATTAGCAGTTGAAGGATGAAAAGTCGAAACATGAAAATGTCAAAATTCTCCTTCAGCTAAGCAGCAAAAAAACCCCCCAAAAAACTCTTTTCCAAGTGTTTCTGACCTCTTGTGACAAAAACAAAACACAGTAATCTTCCAGCTGTCTCAAGAGTGTGTGAATAGCTGTGACACAAAGATGGTTAGAGAATAGCCATCAGCGTCCTTTTGTCTGAACATGATGATCCCACATCCCCAAAGCAGAATTTAAACAAGTGGATTGCTTAATATTCTGCAGATTAAACTGAAGGCTGCGCCGTCTTCTGAATTGTAATGTTTTCATACATGTGTTTAATCTCAGTCGTCACAAGTTAAAAAAAAAAAAAAAAAAAAGAGTCTCTGTTCACAAATATGTTCACGTATTAATTGGCTGGCTGTCAGTCACCTTCTCAACAATGTTCTTCTAACTCTCTCACAGCTGCATGTACTTAACTGCAGCGAGTCATCTTGAATGTGCTTCAGTTTTTATTTTTACCCAGGGTGCTACTTTGTTTTGACGCTAATCCATAGACCTCTCTGCTGCTTCACTCTTTCTTTCCTTCCCTGGATGTCTGCGCTCTCTTATCACTACCCTCTTACTTGGAAGCATATTCTGTGAGAGTCTCTTGCATAACTATGCATAAGTACTGTACTGAGGTAGTTTACTTACTTGAGTTTAGTTTTCTATGCCAGATATTTTGGATGGGTAGTTATTCTTGACTTTAATAAAAAAATAAATGATACATTTATATAATAAACTGATAAAGATTAAAACCGTCCGGGACCTTTCTGTGTGGAGTTTGCACGTTCTCCCCATGTTTGTGTGGGTTTTCTCTGGGTACTCCCACAGTCATGCAATTAGAGGGCTTAGATTAACTGGCGATTCTAAATTGGCCATAGGTGTGAATGTAAATGTTTGTCTGTCTCAGTGTTAGTCCAGTTTCAGGCTGGCAACCTGTCCATTGTGTATCCTGCCTGTCTCCCTGTGTCAGCTGGGATAGGTTCCAGTACCACTGCAACCCTGAAAACGATAAGCGGAAGAAAATGAATGGATAGAAGTTTAAACCCAGCGATTCCTAACCTTTTTCAGTCGTGGTTTCCCAAATTAAAGCTTTTTCTTTTGCGTCAGGTACAAGATCCATCACACTATTCTGTTTTTGCATTTTAGTGACATTACAGGCAATCAAACTGACTGGAAACAGGACAAAACTATATTCTCATTTTCAAGTTTTACAATTTTCACAACACTGGTGAATCCATAAAAGATTTAATGACAAGTGATCTAATTCTTGCTGAGATATTTCAGTTGGGGGGATCAATACGACTTGCCAGCCTGTCTTCTCTGACCTGAAGGTCGCTGTCTGTCGCTGAGTGAAATCAGTTGCAAAGGGATTGCTGCACCAAAAACCTCCTTGAGATTGCTTTGGACACTAGCAGATTGCAGAAGACACCGGACTTGTTTCCAAACACTCGCTAACTAGTGAAACTTGAAGAAGTTTCAGATGATGCAAATCAGAAACAGAGAACATTCAAATACAAAGAAAGTTATGCCGCATTTCACAAGATGCAACTTTTACACTCAAAGCAAATGGTTTCAGTTTCTGGTTTGTGTTTCACTTTTCAGTTTCACTGTCGCTCAGTGAGTAGCTTGCAAGTGTTTGCCAAAAAGTATGGGTGACAGCGGCAATCTGTTAGTGATCAAAGCAACCATACTGAGGTGATCAGTGCAGAACCACACGCCTCTTTGTGACTAATTTCACCTCCAGCAACCACTTGCCAACCAGTTGGCGAATACAGAGGTTGTCAGGTGGTTGCCAACCACTCCCTAGGTCTGTGTGACTGGGGCTTAAAGTCAGTTAGGTGTATCCTCTTTTTTCTTGCTGCCATGGTATAATAAATCCATTATATAGAACTGTGAGTGCTGAAGTTCTTATTAACAGTTTATCCTCCAAGAACCATGAATATGGGCACAAAAATTCATGTCAATTCACCCATAATCCATGCGGTAAACTGACAATCAATCAAATCAAGTTATAGGCTTTTCTGCTTTAATTTAAACTGCCAGCTACAGAGTTAAATCAACACCTTTCAGATACGGTCAACAAAAATTCAACACTAAGCCTTCAAAGTGTGGATTTATTGCAGGAGTGTTCTGCTCGATTAGGTGCAGGTGTTCATGCCTCTTTTATCTACTTGAGTGTCAATAAAAGCCCAAGCCCCCATCTGCAGCAGGGCGGACAATGGGACACAGTAATTACAGCCTGGTGGTCTGTGATCACTGATGTCGACTTAATGGCCCTGTGAGTGTGTGAGCGTGAATGCTAACATTTGCCTACTTAAATATGTGCTCTCCATGTGCTGATCTGAGAAAATACAATCCAAGGTCTCAGTATGCTTTCTTTAGTGTGGCTGTTTTTGACATTTAAAGTTTGTGTGCTCCAGTTAAACTAAGTTCGTAAAGAGAAATGTCAACAGACACATTAACACACAGCACTATACTATGTGCGTTCAAGGAATTAAGGCAAAAATTGGTCTTTGTATTTACATTTTTTTTTTGAGTTTCTAAAGAACGAGTGCTTAGCTGACTCACTGCAGATCCTGAGTAAACTTTGACTGCTTTCTTCTGTGCCTATTACAATAAATGAAAATCACTGGAGACTCAGCTCTCATCACCAGCGAGGACCATACACACAACAAGTTGATGTTTGCTTTCTGGGCAATTGATAACAGGGTGCACAGTGGTCATAATGAGGCTCCCATGATGCAATCTAAAAATACTGGGAACACTGGAAGTGGTCCATAGATGCATGAGGGGGACCTTGAAGGGGAGGCTTGTAAGATTTAAGTTTGATAAGTTTTGTGATTTGTAGAGTTTGCATCAAGACTTTTTGATCATACCTTGTATATATTACCCCCCCCCCCCCCCCCCCCCCCCCCCCCCACCCCAATAACTTTGGCAATGCTAAGCAGCAAATCTTCTAAAAATAACTGTTCCTTGAATTGCAACTGTGGACTAAATATCCGACTTTTCATGCTTACAACGTGTTGTAGTACAACACATGACTTTCTCCAGTGAGTAATCAAGTAATTACTAGTACTACCTAGTACTATATTACTAGGTTATGTTTTTGGTAGTGTTTGCATGTCATTCTGCTGTTAAACACAATAGCTCAAAAAGTTTTGAATGAATTCTGCTAAAATTTTGTAGAGTTGTAGATTGAGGTCATGTTAACGATGATCCATTAAATTTTGCCTTACATCCACTAAGGCAGTCATTCCCAAAGTCAAGAGTGCTGTGGCCCAGTTACAATAGTGAAACATGAACAACACAGGCTGTTGGCTATAAACTGCTAATACTACCCAGTCAGTTAATGCCAATATGTGACCCACTTACCACTGGGACACAAACTTCAATACAACAGCAGTAAATTTAGGTCAGAGTAATGATGAGTAATATCACAAACTAACTACCTCCAGTTTTAATTCACTTTTTATATAAATATATACATTTGTATACATATGTAACTATGCATACTTGTGAGTAATTTCAAACAGAATTTCTGTTGTTACTGCGGCCCACCTCCCACACTTTGGGAGTCACTGCACCAAGGTCTTCAAGGTCAACTTAATGATTTATTGACAAAAAGCCTTATAACTTAGAATCTATGTGTGTAGAATCTAAGTGTGTTGTGCATTGTCAAGGTATAGAAAGTACCATATGAAGATTTAAAATTTGTCACATTTGACCTCTGACCTTTTAAAAAAAAAAAAAAAAGTTCTTGAATTGCAAATTGGCCACTTTAAATGATGAATGGGTGCCGGCTTGCTATCTCAGCTAATGTGAATCACTAAATTTGACCTCTTGAACATGACTGAAGTGTTGTTGTGTTTTGGAGCATTTTTAATGTAACTGTCTGACAGGTGCCGTGTTGCTAGCCAATACTTGTGAGAAGTCTGTGCTCCATCAGTTACTTTACCACTAATTAGGCCGGCCTCTCTGTGTCTCACCAATGCATCTACACATAATTTGCCTACCAAGCTTGCTAATATTATCTAATAACTTATCTAATAATCTAATAACACACCTCCCTCTTGTTATTTGATCATTTTTGGCTCTAAATAAAAGAGAGAGCGAGAGAGAGACGATGCACATAATGCTCAGGGCAGCTCAGGGCTTCACAAACAAATTGGTTAACATCACTGTGGATGTACCCACCTGTTGTATACAGTCTATGGCTGTTTCTTAGTTTTCATTTGTCCAAATAACAGTATATCAAATGGCATTCCCAAAGATTTGAACTGTACTTCATGTTTAATTCAAATTAGTAATCCTAATATGCCAGGACAATTATTCCATCACATTGTTATCACGAATAATGTGAGCATGCTAATGTTACCATTAGCTGCATAAAGAGATAGTAGATTGGAGCAACGTTTTACTCTAGTATAAAAAATAATTTCCTAAATCAGCCAGCCATTATAGTTTTTAGCAAATGTTACTTGAACAATAGAAAATGCTGCCTTTGCTGAAGGCTGCTTTAAGCAGCGGATCAATACACATCCAGTGAATTTAGAGCAGAAAAGGTGTGTAAAATAAAACTGCCAATCTTCACATTAATAAATGAATATATTAGCAGTAGTTTCTGGGCAACAGTGAAGGTTAAGAGTAATGAGCCACAGATATTTTGGGTTCCATGAACAATGCAAGAATTAGTCACTAGATTTGCCCTTTAAGAGAAAAAGTCCCATCAGCAGATGATCAGTGCGCTGCTGTGTATATGCAGAGGAAGTCCCCCTGATGGAAACATAGATTACTAATTGAATGAATAAATGCAGCCCTGTATCATGTGTCTTCCAGCTCTACTTACAATATTGTTATGATGTACAGCCTGTCTGCCGGTGCACACAAGGCACAGTTACATAGGATGATTAAATTATTACACTCACTTATGCAAATCAGTTGCTTCTTTTCAGCATCCCTGGCCACTGGCGGCTTCCTGTGACCCTAGGAGGACCAGAGGAACAGATGTCAATTATTCATCATGTGTCTGTCCCGCAGTGTCCTGTCAGATATTGGATTAGGATTCTCTAATGCATCTGTGTAATAACTACTTCTTTCCTGTTAAATGTTGCCTATTGTCTGGATTATTGGATATAAGAAACATCAATTTCTCTTGGCATTTAGCAGCTGGGGACACACTGCTATATTTGTTTGTGTAATGTGTACCTGAAAATGCACGCACACGAGCATAACTGTAGGCAGGCTGCTTCCCGGGGGATGGGAGGTGGGCAGGTGTGATCTGTGTTTGCAGGGATTCCCAGTCACTCCATCTGTCAGTCATTCTAGCGAGGCTGTAGCTGGAGGGCTTTCCTTGCCTCCACACGGAGATGGAGATGTGTTATTGAAAGTAAAGGATTTTTATTTTATCCATGTAATAATTTCTACAGCCCACTTCTCACTGATGAATTTCTCTTTGTCCTTGTCACCTCTATTCTTAGCCTCTTATTCCTCCCACTCGCCCACGTTTGGTATTCTGTGTCTGATGTCTTAAAAACACTGCTCTTCATAAATGGATGAAATGTAAATGTATGTTAATGAAAACTTTGCTCGACTTAACAGGGACCCTTAGAATGCAAAACAAACTGAAGCATCTGCTCTCCTCCTGTTGCATCTACTATAAAGCGGTACTAATAATACTGCATTTAACTTTCAAACAACAGTGTAGATTTATAGAGGCAGAAAGAGATGTAAAGCAAGACCATTAGCATTAAGAGTAGAGTGAAGTTCAGCCATTGTTCATAACTAGAAGCTGCATCAGTGGACTGAAGCTTTATTACTATTTCTAGTTTGCATCAATAGGCATGCATGAGAATGCCAGAGTATTCAGTTTTTCTTTTTTCTCCTTGCAAATTTACATCATTTGATGTCAAGGTACACTAACATGCAATATAGAATCTATATGTGGGCTTGGACATCTAAATGAGCGTCTTCACACAGGAAAAGACTGGGTGGAAGCTGTCACTCATGCTGCTCCACATGCAGCTGCAGGCTCACTCTCTTATTCCAAACAATCACAGGCTGACAATTAAATCTGTCCCTGACGTTGACGTCCCAGTGTCGGGCGTCTTTATTATTCTGCAACTCCTCAATGTGACTGAACATGCAAGTCTGCCTTTTAACATAGCACAAAACACATTTTCATTGCTTGCAAACAGATGTACATATAGTACAGATGAAATGCCCCTCGCCCTTTCATTTGATACAGAAAAACCCACAGCTGCTCTTTCTTTCCTGTTTCTCACTCTCTGAAGAAGAGAATAGCAGCAGCATTTGTACTGCAGAATCATTTACATATATATAAACTTTGGTAATGATAGGGACACACACCAAAACAGTGATTAAAGCAGGGTGTCTTTCATTGCTTCAGTTTCTCAAGAAGACTTAGTTGTCACGCACAGCTATTTTTCTCTTACATATACCCATGCCAAGTGTACACACATGCAGGCATTGGTGTCCTTTCCTTTTTGAATTCATACAATGGGAGATGAGGAGGAGGATAAGAGAAAATTCTCTTGTGGCACATTTTTGATGTGAGAGATGCGACAGTATCCTCAGAGATGAGACAATAGGAAAGAGACCAACAGCACGGTTTCTATCTATTATCCTTACTGATAATCCTCACGTCGAATGAGCTGCATTATTGTCGCTCTTCTTCTCTGTGTGTTCATTGGTCCAGTGTGTGATTCATTTCGTCTTTTTATTTATTAACAAGTTTCTTTCAAGAAAACTGTATCTTTTGATCTTCCACACTCCAGTTGAATTTTATTTTGCAGCTTTGTTAAAATTCCATTAATGTCAGTTTTCTATTCTTGCCTCACTCCTTGAAAGAGGTGATGCGGAGGAGGTGAGCATCTGTTATTTACACAAAGACCAAGATTTTGGGTGGTGTACTTGAATGATATGTAGAACACATGCATCTACAGTAAAATGACTAATAACTGCTGTCAGAACTGAACTGTGTAAATAATTTAAGTTACACGCGCATGTTCTATAATTTACCTGCTATAGAGCTGCACCATTTCTTGATCTGATTGATGTCTGATATGTCAAACCTGCGCTCGTGTGAGATTCACAATGAAGATGAGATGCTTGTTACAAGATGCATCATAAAGTTTGCAGACATTATGTTAGTCGGATGTGACTGTTTTGTGCCAGAATTCTGTGACTGTCTTTGAAGACAGCTGATTCATTGTTCATTAGTTTGCACTGTTAAAGATGTCTGAGGATGTGATCTTTGATTGATATCACTGCTGATCGATATCTGTAGGAATTACTTGTTTAGTCATGTGGCTCGGCTTAGGCATGATGATGTAGCCATCCTGGTGTTACTTAAGTTAAACTAAAGCTGGATGGTGGTCACCATGCAGGGATTTTTGGAGCCAGAAGAGATCATATTTAGAAGAGAGAACTGAATGCCAAAGCCAGCATCACACACTCAGATACCTGCTAATTAGCGTTAAGTACACTGTTAGCACCTAATTAGCTAATTAGTGCCAAATACAAAATAAGTCCACAATTTCATTCACCAGAATTGGAGCAAAGAGTTCTTGGATGGGCAGTTTGTACTTTTAACAGCACAGCAAAGCATTTTATTTGTCACATAATTGCATTCAAATTGCTCCCCAAAATACTGTAACCACAAACGTGGGCTAGTGAAGTGACTGAAATTAATTTCACCCCTGTTGCTAGGCAACAGCTGCCTGTGTCCACATATACCTGTCATGAAAGTGACCACACCCCAAGTAATGCACAACTTTAGGATTTTAATATATTCTAAATAGTTAAAGAGTTATGTGAGAAAAAAAAAAGCATTTTTCATGGAATATTTTCTGTTGATCTTGCAGAAGTTTGAACATCGTTTATCAGAGGTTATCATATACTGGGGCCTTGGTGCAGATCTTCAAGTCATCCACTGTATGAGCTGTTTTAGCTCCTCTCACTGTAAGCCAACCATATGATGCTATTAGGGATATCTACTCATAGACGGCACAGTTCCAAAAGTAAAAAAAAAAAAAAAACGAACTAAAAAACAAACAGCCTAAAACAGAGCATTTAGAGCAGTCTGAAGCATTCACTCACATGGATTTCTTGCACATACACTGAACTCTTTATTTGAAAATCTGGCTATTATTAACATAAACAACCACAACTGTAATATTATATAAATGAGAAAAAAATAAGGGTGTATCTACATTGGGTGTAACTGTGAAACAGTTTTCCAAAATCCTAGTAGAACTACAATTAAGGTTATTTTCCTGTAAACTGGGTATCTGTAAGCTAGAAGGGGCGTGATGGCAGCCTGTTGATATTCCACCACTGTGTATCTAAATTCACATCAAACATTCCTCACGTGACATTAAAGGATCCGCTGAGCTATTTCTTCTTCTGTACACTCTTTTCAACTGCATCTGTGAGTGGAATACCTCTGTGAGTTGATCAGATTGAACATATTAAGTCCTCATGTTTTGCCATTTAGGTTACATCTGCTGGCGTCAATTAGAGCACAATTCATCAAAGAAATCCCAGGTGGGGAAATGCAAACAGGTGTGCTGGAGATGCACTTATAGAGAGAGAGAGGAAAAAACTAAAAGCAGTAGGAGGAATGAAATCAGACAGAATGGCAATTTTTAAATCACTCTTCAAGGTCAGGGACAAAACACAGCCATCTATTTGATGGGTTGATGATGCCTCTGGGCGGGCAAATGGAGCTGCAAGAACAAATCTGAGGCTCATCTATGCTTTAAGGCACCACCATGACAAAATTATCCCCTGCTGTGGAGTTTGATGTGATGCTGGCAAATCTGGATGCAACTTTGTTATAATATGTTCTATAAAAAAATGGAGAGATATATTAAAAAACACAAATCAGTCAGAAATCTGTTAATCAGAAATATGCACTGTTTCTTTTCATTCATACTTCACTCTGTATTTAATCATGAATTATTATTAATCTCTGGCTCTCTTCCACAGCATGTCTTTTGTCCTGTCTCTCTCCCCTCAGCAGATGGCTGCCCCCCTCTGAGCCTGGTTCTTCCGGAGGTTTCTTCCTGTTAAAAGGAAGTTTTTCCTTCCCACTGTCACCAAGTGCTGCTCATAGGGAGTCGTTTTGACTGTTGGGTTTTCTCTGTATTATTGTAGGGTCTTTACCCACAATACAAAGCGCCTTGAGGCAACTATTTGTTGTGATTTGGTGCTATATAAATAAAATTGAATTGAAAATTGAATTGAAATCTGTTATTCAGTCCTCTCTGAGTGCAGTCTGAGTTTATGGCATCGTATGTGTACTTCACGTGTGTAGGGGTTTGTGTCCTCGCTGCTACACATTTTTCCTTCACGACAAGTATGAGATTGAGCGCAGCAAATGAGATGGGATGTTTTTCCGTTATGTGTCTCTCCAGTGAGTGGTGCACATGCTGCTTCAGCACTGCTTCAATCAATTTGTCACTACAGTGTGAATAATCTGATTCATCTCCATAAGGAAGGAATTGATTTTTTTTTTTTTTTTTTTTTTTAGTGTGACGGGTGGGAGATGTGGAGTTTAACAAAAGCATTAGGTATGATACAATAAAATTAAAAAGTGAATCTTTTTGATGAAATAAATACACTTATTCCAGTTTATTGTGCAGAAGGACTGATTTAAAAAGCAGCACACAAGGGCAACACAATCTGAAGAATTACAGGAGTGAACAAAAGTAAATTACAGCTTCAGTTGTATTTTTTTTTTGTTCATTGTTCCCCTAAAAAGGACACCTTTTTGTGTGGCACTGAAATCTCATCTCCCCTCTTCATGTGACAAATTGAGTGGGAAAACAGATTTAGAGGGAGCTGAAACAGTTGAGTGAGCTTATACCAACTAACTCGCTGCTCTGTGTCTCTTACATTATGACTCTCTCTCTCTCTCTCTCTCTCTCTCACACACACACACACACACACACAGAGCCACAAGTATCTCATTTAATGAACAGAGAGGCAGCTGAGCAGGCCTAGGGGCTAAAAACGCTGACTCATGATTTTGTGTACAGTGGTGTGGCTGGCATAAACTTGTAACATTTAAAACACATCACTTTAAGTCGTGCCAGATTCTTTGATATTTGGTCGGGGTCTGTCTGGAAAATGAAGATGTTAGCAGCACTACATCTAATTCAACTATGTAATCGTCACCTTCACAGTAGTGGAAGAAATACCAAAGGAAAAATTGTTTGAGATTGCTTTGTAGTCTCTAAATTCCAGATTTGAAATACTACTTACATAATGTTGGCAACAAAATGGATGCAAAGTATCAAATGATAGAATTTGTTCTACAGAAAAAATTGCCCCGAATAACACTGTTGTTGTAGCCAGATGAGTATTTTTAAAGGCAGTTCTCTGAATAAAGCATCTTTTGGCTGCTTTCTTATTCACAAGGGGTCACCACAGTGTATGAATCCACATATCCAATTTAACACATTTCAGGAGGAGATTTGTGTTTCCAAATTGTAAAATTGGGGCTCTTTAAACCACTACATTAGTTCTCCAAAAAAAACACTAAAATACGCTGTTTGCCCATAAAGTTGGCATTTTATGATTTGATTACCTTTTCATGGCGACATTATTTTGCTGCCAAAAACCATTAGTAGCGGCTCTTAAAGTAAAATCTTTTCACAAACAGCTTTGGTTAAGTTTAGTGATATTTTGCAAACAAACTCGTTATGTTTAATAGCCTAAAATCCTATTAGTCAGTCTCAACCTCCTCCTCTCAAACTGTTAACATGGGTTTGCTGTAATTACTCAGTTTCATTGAGAGGACAATCACTGTTTGCTAACATCTAAAACATGGTGCTGGTCTTCAGATCTGAACTAGACCAAACTGTATGTTCCCATAAGGCTAATAAGGTCTTTCTGCAGTCTTGCTCCGTCTGTTCTTCTGTCCGTCCATCTGGGGCTGGGTCACGGGGCCAGATGGACGGACCTGTCCCCCTTGCCCACATGACTCTGCTTCCTCTACAGTAGATTTGCCAGTAGGATTAAGAAAGTCCTCGAAGTATTCCTTCTTTCACCTGACTATATCCTCTGTTGAAGTCTGCAGCTCCCCACCCACGCTCTCCACTGTGTGAGTAGAAGACCACTTTCCTCTCCTGAATCACCTGATGGTTTGCCAGAATTGCTTCAAGGCCATCTGAAAGTCTTTTTCCATGGTCTTACCGAACTCCTCCACCTCTCAGGTTTTTGCGTCAGCCACCACCCAAGCCATGTTCCGCTTGCCCTGTTGGTGCCCGTCAGTTGCCTCTGAAGTCCCACAGGGTAACCAAGCTTAACAGGAATCCTTCTTCAGCTCGATGGCTCCCTTCACCTCTGGTGTCCAACATCTGGTTCAGGAATTACCACCATGACATGTACCAACCATCTTGCAGCTGCAGCTGGATGTTGCACCCTCAACAGTGGAAGTGTGGAACATGATCCATTCAGACTCAATGACCTCAGCCTCCCTCGGGAAGCTGACAAAGTTCTGCCAGAGGTGGGAGTTGAAGATCTCATGGACTGGGACCTCTGCCAGGTGTTCCCAGCACACCCTCACTATACATCTGGGTGCGCCAGGTCTGTCCACCTGATCCAACTCACCAACAAGTGGTGATCAGCGGACAGCTCAGCTCCTCTCTTCACCTGACTGCGCAAAACATACAGCCGTAGATCGGCTGATATGATTACAAAATCGATCATCAACCTGTGAACCAGGGTGTCCTGGTACCTCCTGCACTTATGACCACCCGATTAACAAAATTAATTTATCCATCCATCCATCCATCCATCCATTAAATTAATTCTGTCATAGGACGAGAGACAGGGGACACCTTAGACAGGTTGCCAGTCTGTCACAGGGCTTTTATGTATTTTTATTAATTTACATATACAGTACATAAATAAAAACATAGTTGATGTGCTTTATTTAGCTCTGTATTGCCCAGCATTGCTCAAGAAAATATTACAACACAAACAGATTTGATTACACATTACTTCTTCATTTTAATCATTGTGTAGAAATCTGCCCCAGATGTTTCAAGGAGGGGACACTTGTGAGTGCAAGTTAAAACATGCTGTCAACACACAATTTTCTTTGCAAAGAATAGTGAGTCATTCTCTCCTACTGTCCATGTGCATGAAGACTGAGCTAAGCATTTCTGCCATCTGGACATGGCAGAAAGGTCTCACACACACACAGATAAAGACGGTGGAACTTAATGAAATGATTGTTCTCTGCTGGAAAATCAATGCAGGCCAGCTCGCTAGAATTCATTTGAGTACTCCACTGTTTTGGTAACCATGAGGAGAAGTCTGAAACACATTAACAACACCATGGCAAGCAATGAAAAGGAGGAAGGCTGTGAAGAGAGTAACTAATGGAAATTTCAATGCTTCAGTAGTACATCTTACCTTTTAATGCTAAAAGGGGATGTATGAACGCTGAAATCTTTTAAGAAATGTCAGTTGTTTATGTGTTACAGACAATTTGATAAAAAGTGATAACAAAAGCTATTAAATTTCATAATGTCATTTTATGGAATTAGTTTAACTGAACTAATAATGTTAAAGGTGAGGTATCTGTCTGATTCATTGGCAGCATAACTCTAAAGCTCATCCATCAATCCATTCATCCATGCATCCACGCATCAAGGACTTGGACAGCTCGTAAGTGCATCTCTTAAGGGTAAACAGTTTTGAATCCAGGTCCTGATCTGACACAAAAGTAGTCACCTAATCAGAAAATACATTTTAAAAAAAGCCAGATTTAACAAACTATGCTCTTATTTAGTATTTATTGAAAGGATAAACCTGTGAAGCATCAGTATGGGGTGACTCAGGATATGATCATTCTATTCTTTAATACACATTGTTTTGATAACTAAAACTTATGATTAAGACAGTTTGTCACCGCCCTGCATAAGCTGGGTCAAACACAGGTCACTCTAAGCTCCCTCTTCTCCAGTAGGTGTGGTGTCCTCTCTCTCACTTACACATGTTGGTGCATCAAGTATTTGTAGCCATGGTAAAGACACTGAATAGTGAAGTTGTTCTAAAACACAACAAAATCAGTGTTTTGCAATCTTAAATACCATTGCAAAATTACAGTATTGTTTTTAATAGTAATGTCAGCTACATGTTGTAGTGAACACTTTCGAAATGTTTCTTTTTTAAAGAAAGACAGTCCATTGCAAGAATATACAAGAGAGCAGCTGGATAGGAGAGGCCTTCTTGAGAAGTTTCAGGTAAGAGCTGTGATCTCTGAACTCTGGAGTTCACAAAGAAGAAGTGAAACTGTGCTATGTACTGTGAAATTGGGGTGGAGACTTAGGCTGATGTTTTTTTTGCAACGAATACGGCTCTGTGAGGTAGAACAAGTGAGATGACTACATTGAGAGCAGGTGTGACTTTGTGGCTGTGCCAGCCAATCTAATCACTGGTTCAAAGAACTGAAAGATCATTCCAAATTGTCAGCAATTTGATCCAGCTCAGACGTTAATCCTTGTAGGCAGAATGGGCCCCTGATGCGCAGGCTTTGCTGTTTAAAAGGTTTGTAACGACACAAACAGAAAGGTTTTAGGGAGACGTCGTGTCCGCCACTTTCGATCCAGGCTGAAACAGCTTAATAAAATGTGATGGACTGCAATGAAATTATGAATAGAAATCCATGGTCCCCGGATCACTCCTACTGACCTCGCTGATTCCCTGAGTCAAACTCTCTTGGTGCCACTAAGTTGATATTCTTTCACTTAACCTCAGAGATGTATAAAGTACTGGAGTAGAGGAGTGGAGTAGAAGTACAAGTACTATATAAAAAATTGACTTGAGTAAAAGTTGAAGTGTTCTTTCAACACCATACTCAAGTGGAAGTACAGAAGTACTCAATTTTTTTGGTACTTAAGTATTGCAAGTAGAAGTATTTCAAAAATTGCTACTCAAGTACCGAAAGTACAAGTACAAGTAAAAGTACAAGTACTGTGTATATTAAAGAAAGGCAGTCAAAAGTTTGATTATCATTGTTTATATTATTTCAAACATTTGAAAGGCACAATGTATTTGGCTGAAGCTGGAGTACAATGATAAAAGGCCATACAAGTGTTTACAAAAAAACAAACACAAATAAACATCTCAAAAGGCCAGAGGGGCAGTCCACAGAGCAGCTAAAAGACAACCTGGACAAGGTGTTCCTGGGACGTCATCCATCTCGATATCGGACAGTAAGCTGACGCGTTCTGTCCTCAATACTTGCAAGCAACAGCGCAAA
This sequence comes from Archocentrus centrarchus, assembly GCF_007364275.1. NCBI lineage: Eukaryota > Metazoa > Chordata > Actinopteri > Cichliformes > Cichlidae > Archocentrus > Archocentrus centrarchus. The sequence goes on along the minus strand of NC_044357.1, from coordinate 6,323,746 downwards.
AGGCAGAGACGTAGCCTGCGTTTTTTTTTTATAGGCTTGATCGCTCAAATCGCCCAATGATGAGCCAGCTTCATAAACTGTGACAGCGCCATCTACCGCTCTGGCATTGATACTATGACTTGGGGATGATTAATAACGTTTTCATAATAGTAACGAGTAACGATTCAGCACGTGAAAAATGTATCGGAGTAAAAGTATTAAATTAATCAAAAATATGTAGTGGAGTAAAAGTGAAAGTAGGGGAAAAAATATGTACTCCAATAAAGTACAGATACTGCATTTTAGTACTTAAGTACAGTACTTAAGTAGTTCTACTTCGTTACTATACATCTCTGCTTAACCTCCATTCGATGAGGGCGCAGGTTTTAGCTAGTGGTTGGTGACCAAATGCAGCCGCCCGGGTTCGATTCTGACCTGAGGGCCTTTGCTGTTTGTCTTCATGGAACGACTGGTGAATCACTGATACATATAGTAAGTGGATAGAGGGAAATGTAAAAATGGGCATTGGAGATGGGGCAGAGAGCTGGTGGTGTGCACACAATCCTTTAAGTCAAATGTAATTCATAACAAAGAAAAAAAGTCAAGGATATACATCCAATAGAACAAATGTAGGTAGTTTGCAGATGAAGACTGTTAATTAAAGTTTGGTGGCCGTGGAATATAATATTTAGTGGTTGTTCGTTTAATCATCCAGTGAAAGCAGGTTTTTTCTCCCCCTGCTATGCTGTGAACTGAGAGGATTAATTAAAATCCTAAAGTTCATCTTGTGAAGGTTTGAAAAGTTATGAAAACATTAACGAAAAAATCTGAGTCGAGCAACCTTTCTCAGTCCTACACACACACACACACACACACACACACACACACAACACACACACACACACACACAAGCACGGACAGAAAAATTCACTACAATATCAGAACCTCACCACATGCTCACAATGGGCCAGACCTCAGTCCCCCGTTTTTAATTCTTCCATAACATGCAGTAGCCTAATCTTTGCCCCCCCGGTACTTGGTGAATAGATGTCAGGCTGCTGCCCATCATCTGCAGCAGCGGGAAAAACCGCAGCGTTTTTCAGGCAAAGCTGCCAGAGATAATATTATGCTGTAATTGTATATTCCTTACTCTCGTGCAAACCATTTATTATCATATTCCTGAAAGTCCCGTTGGATGTTTTGATTTTCAGCAAATTAAAAAATCCAGAGGGACAAACACAGTATAAGTGCAATTATTCTCTGTAGTTTTCATCTGGACATTTTTTGGTCCACGTGTTACGTCAGTATTTGAACCATACTATTAATATCCAAAAGACAGTAAATTAGGTACACTGCATGTTAAGCATTATCACTATAGACAATAGCCATGACCTTTCCTATATACAGTGCTGTGAAAAAGTATTTGCCCTCTTCTGGATTCCTCAGTTTTGTACTGTTTTTCATATTTGTCACACTTAAATGTTTCAGATCATGAAACAAATTTGAACATTAGACAAAGATAACCTGAGTAAATACAAAATGCAGTTTTTAATTAATGATTTCATTTATTGAAGGGGGGGGGGGGGGGGGGGTGTTATCCAAACCTATTTGGCGCTGTGTGAAAAAGTAATTACCCCTAAACCAAATAATGGGTTGTGCCACCATCAAGTGTCTGCAACAACTGACAATGAATCTTTCACATGATTGTGGAAGAATTTTGGCTTCTTTATAATTAAAAAAAAAAGCAAAGCAAATTGTTTTAATTCAGCCCTGTTGGAGGGTTGAGCATGAACAGCCTGTTTACGGTCATGCCAAAGTGTCTCATTCAAATTTAAGTCCAGATTTGGCTGGGCCACTTCAAAACCTTCATTTTGTTTTTTGTTTTTTAGCTTCAGGACACAAACTGATGGCTGGACTTTGTCCTTCAGGATTTTCTGGTAGAGAGCAGAATTCATGGTTCCATCAATTACGGCAAGTCGTCTTAAAGCAGCAAAGCAGCCCCAGCCCGTAACACTACCACCACCATGTTTGACTGCTGGTCTGAAGTCCTGTTACGCAGATGTAACAGGACTCAAACCTCCCAAAAGTCCACAGAATATTTTCTTAAAAGTCTTGGGGATCACCAAGATGGGGTTTTTTTTTTTTTTGGCAAATGTGAGACGAGCAGTTGTGTTCTGTTGGTCAGCAGTGGTTTTATCCTTGGAACTCTCCCATGGATGCCATTTTTACCCAGTCTCTTTTTTTTATTGTTGAATCATAAACTCTGACCTTAACTGAGGAAAGTGACGAAAGTGAGGCCTGCAGTTATTTAGATGTTTTGGATTCTTTTGTGACCTACTGGATGAGTTATCGATGTGCTCTTTTGGGAGTAATTTTGGGAGCTCCTGGGAAGGTTCAGCACTGGTCCAAGTTTTTCTCCATTCGTGGATAATGGCTCTCGCTGTGGTTCATTGGACTCACCAAGCCATAGAAATGTATTTGTAACACTTTCAGACTGACAGATGTCAATGACTTTGTTCTCATCTGTTCTTGAGCTTCTTTAGATCGCGGGATGATGTGTTTGCTTTTTGAGATCTTTTAGTGATTTCTTGATTCAGCAGGTCTGGCAGTAATCAGGCCTGGTGTGGCTATTGAAATAAACTCAGCTGTCCAAAAAAAAAGTGGTTAATTACAGTTAATTCATTATTTAAAAAGGGAGGCAATTACCTTTTCACATGGGGACAGGTAGGCTTGGATAATTTTTTTCACAGTCCTCTAGATCTGTTAAGTGCGCATTACAGGTGACCCAGGATCTGTTTGCAGGATTTGCTAAGCAAATCTAACTGACTGGTTGATATATATTGTAAAAACATGAGTGCAGTATTACATTACAGTAAGAAAGACAGTATGAGTAATTCCCCAAAGCATTAAAGTCCCCTCAAAGAGTGAAATTAACTGAGTGGACAGGATTGCTACAATTTACAGCTGTAGTTTTCCTGGCTTGCCAAGCAACAGCTCTGAAGCAATATCTCCGCTCTCATCATCTAGCTGCTTTGTTTGGACAACTTTTGTTAACTTAAAGATATATATTGTTTTCAAGTCCTGGTCATTGTAAACCTATATTTGGTTTTGCAAAAGGGGCCTGGCTTTATCAGCTCTCATAAGTGCAAATAACAGGAGCTGCTTGGCTTTCAGACTGTCGCTGACCTTTTGAACAGGATGCAAATGTGATATGTATTTTTTCCTCCTCTGCTTGACCTCATTACAATAAAGAAATCTGTGAAAGGAAATGGTTTGAACCTAGTGAGTACTGTATCTCTCCAAGCCCTAATGCTACACACAGCTGCCCTAAAGGTCCCACTCTGAGATGTCACATAGGCTCTTCAAGCAGCACACAGCAGCAGTTTATGTCTGTTTCACCTGCATTTGCTCGAAGCTGATAAAAAGAAATGAAAAACATAAAGGTAAACTGTGATAGAGACCCCCAGGCAACCAGAAAACTAGCTAAAGAAATTAATTAAATTAAATCAGGATTTTCTACTCCCATATTTAACACTCCATTGTAAAAGATTAAAGGATTTCACCACCATTAACACACACATTTCAAAAGACGGACAGGCCAAGCAGCTCCGTGACACTTGTGTTCTAGTTAGCTGTAAAGGTCCCACCACTGTTTCTCCTATTCCCAGCTCCATCTGTCTGCCTGTTTACATATCTGAAATGTCTGTCTTCCTAATAAAGCCATGACATAGTGAGAGAAGCCTCTGCCTGCAAGCACCAGAGAGGAGTGCTCCATGGTGTCTGCAGATTTTGTTTAGGTTTGGTTTTTAGCTTGTCTGGGTTAAATGCTATGACATTTTAACATTTCTCATGATCACTAAATCCATTACAGCAGTATATGTATTTAGGAAAAAGCCCAAGCATCACACTCTCCCTCAATTGAACTCAGCTCTCCAGAGTATGGGGGAACTTTGGACTCATAGTATTTGACCCAGCCTCTCCTGATCTCTGCTGGATTGGCTGTGGGCAATTAGGTGCTTTATTCATGCGCTATGGGACAGCCAATGTCAAAAGCTTTTGAAATTCATTATTAGTCCTCTCTTACATCATCCTGTTGATTGCTCGATGTCTGCTCTACAAAGGCATGGTTTGACTTAGAAATATATCAGACCAAACATGTACTGTCAGGAAAAATAAAAAGTTTTTTCAATACTTTGATTTTTTTAACATGTCTGTTTTTCTTTCTCTACTGGAGGTTTCTTCCTGTTAAAAGGAGTTTTTTTTCCCACTGCTGCCAAGTGCTTGTGTCACAGGAGATTTCCCTCTAATATTGTCTTTACCATACAATATAAGGCACCTCAAACTTGACTCATTTCTGCCCAAAAGCATCTCTTGAAAAATACAAGAGCAAAAGTCATATGCTGCCCATCTTGGGAGAAACCAGTTGCCACAAATGTTACCCAGGATATGAAAAAAGGCAGGGACATGTACATCTTACAGCCTTTTCCTCTGCACTGCCATGGTACATTTACCTAAAAAATACTACACTCCAACCAGTGTAGAAATCTAAGTTGGTCAAGCCAACCACAATCTATCCAACACAACCAGGAGTGCAGCTGCCTGTTAGTTCTCTATGATGTGAGGCAAAAAAATATTTTTTTGTTTAATTAGTATCTTTGTACTTCAGTTTATTATGGGGGGGGAATCTAAGGGATGCAGCAGATGGCTCAGCCCTTTGTTTATCACCCAGCTCCACTCTCAGCCTCCTCTTTTGTTCAAACCAGGAAATACAGGTCGCTCCAAAGGCAGAGAGAAAAGTAGTGCAGCTTATATAAATCAAATCAAATGTGTGCACCATGATTTAGAATAGTGTAGTATCATAAAGTGTATTGAAACACTTTAACCAAATGAACTAAATGTACTTGTTGCTGTGGAAGCGCAGTGACTGCAAATGAACTTAAACGTGGCAGCGATGTGGGAAGGAAACCTTAAACCGTCTGATTTATGAGTTGAGCGTGGATGGATGCTACCAAATTGTTATTTCAGTTGTGTGGTTGCAGATACATCTATCGTAACTTTATTTTATGATGAATTCAATATACATAATCATTTAGCTACTAGCTTAGCAAAGCATGAAAGGCCATCTTGGCTTTTTACTCAAGTCAGAATCACATGACTAAAGCCTCCTCTGTGCATGAGTTTAGCGATTTCAGTGTAAATATGACAGGCAAGAAAGTGGAGGCACGACACTGTTCACATCCTGTGTGTGTGTCTAAAGATTAAGTCACTGAAACCTTTTTCTTTAATCTTTGATCTTGAAAATTTCTATCCTGCCCACTGCTTTGAACTGTTTGCATAATTACATTCCCAGAAAAAAATGATGGTATCCAGCAAGGACTTTGATATTACAAATTTGCATTTAAAGAGATATGACACTATCTGTATTCTGTTTACGTCTGTGAGCCACCTACCCTGTAAATACCAGAAGGAAGTGAACATTGAGCATTTTGGTTAATTACACTGCACTATATCACTGTCTCTACACCCATGTGTTGTTGATATTAGAATTAAACTGTTGCTTTGCCATTCTTGGATGAGCTATTTAAAAAAAAAAAAAGTAACAAGCTCTACTGTAGTTTGTTGTTTTATCTTTGTTTCTACTGGCAGCTGCTAAAGGCAGCAGGCTTTGCATAATGAGTTGGTCTCTGTGCCTGGGATTGCCAGCATCACACACACAGCTTATATCACTGACAGGCTCGCTTCTGTCCATACACAGACTAATGACTTTTCAGCAGCATTAATGGGCACATAAAGGACGATGTCCATCTACTTTAAAGGGCTATGTAAAGCTGAAGAGCCGAGGCTTTGGCATGAAGCTGCCTTCCAGCTCTTAAGAGCTACGTCAGATTGATCACAGATCAGATGCAGTCTGGTATCGAATGGGCTCACTGAACAGGATGGAAACCACCTCTCTGGAGAGAGAAGGAGAGAGAAGGAACAAGCTGCACAAGCATCCTGCATTATTGATTGTCCAGTTGGGGAATTCCATATTGAAGGTGAGAATGAAGGCACACGGGGACACCACATAGTTCATTTCTCATCAGCAGCCTGTACCAGAGGTGGTGTTTGCACTCCTGAGATCAGAGGGCTGCATGGCTGCTTTGTTATAACTGCTTTCCACCGAGGCCCTGAAGGCATCACGCCTGTCAGATGTTTCTGCCCTCCAGTAACACTGTAGAAGGTATCCTTGCAGCTCACCTTCAAAAGGTCACCTTGGGAGCAGAACGTCCCAGAGAAAGCGACAGGAAGTGACGCCAAGCCTTGAAAATTTTAACTGTGTGGAAAAGAAATTGAGAGACATAAATTCTTAATGCCAATTGGGACTGTAATAAGATATAATTAGTGCACAGCCAAACAGGCCAGAAGAGCAGATGTCAACTGTTCTGGTTTCCATTCAAACTGAGAAGATGACATGAACAGCAAAATTCCTTCTTTTAATGGCCTGTGGCAGAAGTGTTAGTCTATAATTTGAATTTGGCTATAAGGTGCTCCATTACTTTCTCAGAGCTGCACCTGTTTCTAAATATTATACACGGTGCGTTACTATTTGTAGTGTAATCCTCTCAAAGTGTCTTCAGCTCTGGCTGTGGTTCAAATTACGTTGACTGTTCAGCAGTTACAGGAAATTATACTGAAGGTGTATGAACAAAGATCACTCGAAGATTAAATTTTGCGCAATGACAGTAAATGTAAGCAATAAAGTAACAAGTTTCTCTGAACCCCTTCTTGCATAACACTCTTCCCTTCAGTGTCTTGTGTGCGGAAGGTAACAGTTCCTTACAAATGAGTAGTCAGAAAAAAGGTACCAGTTTTTTCAGCTATTCTCTTTATTATTTTTTCATCCACGTGTTATTGCTGTTAAGCTCCCTGCCATACATAATGTTGGGAAAAGCCTCATTTCCACAGCTTCACACCCCCGCCTCACCTCGTATGCTTTACCCCTCATGTCCATTCATGTTCACTTCTACTCACAGAAGGTGCCACTCGACACCATGAACGAGCCAGGAGGAACTTTTTAAGTGTGACGTTAAACAGCTCCAACTTTCCATTGTCCATTTATGCAATTACTGTCTCTATCATTTTCTTCCAACATTTTATCATTTAATTTATAAAATGTCAGACATTTAAAGTAACTCAGTTTACTGAATTTTTTTTTAACTTTAATTTGATCTGAGGAGCCTAGGGCAGTACATTTTGGCATTTTCATTTCACATACTGTACATACAACTATTTTTTATAACTGCAGTCTTAGGATAAGAGACTGCAGCTAATATCTACTTTTATTCATTTTAAAACACTTGCACTCCTTTTCTCCTGATCGAATGCCAACAATGTTCCCACCATTTAGGTTAATTCACCCTGGAAACCAAAGCAGATTTGTTCGGTATTCATGATTTCACAAAGATAGAGGCAGAGAAGAGAAAATCCATCTGCCGAGCTGTCTTTCTCCAAGGTCCTCTCTGATTCCCCAATTATCTCCCCATTTAGTATCTTGTAACAGACTCCCCACTCACACAGGCACAATCCATTACTTTCATGGTAGTTAGTTTTATGTTGAGTTTCTCAAAAAGAAAATGCATTTAATTCAAAAATCCCTTTTGGTTTTAAAGGCTTGCATCCAAAACAAATCGATTCAGTACACAGCATACCTGCAGCCATTTCGCTAATTCTCCCAGCTGTGCTTTAAGGCCTCCAAAATGCAAGGAAAAAAAAAAAACACATTCGAAAACCCACTAACCTCTCAGAGTACAAAAACATAATGCACAGTCATGCATGGCTATGCACAGACCACAACACAACTAGATCTCATTTTCCATTTTACTGACTTTCCTGTTCTTTTCTCTCCTCCCGTCATCCTGTCGGGTGCTTTGCAGAAATCGAGGCTCCTCCCAACATCACCGACACTTGCATGGTCATTGTGCATGATCAGTCTTTAGTTTGTACCACAGTGAACCATCATACAAAATAACGTTTTAACGTCGACTACTAGCAAAAATAAAGTGTGTTCCCTTATTGTCTTTGAATTCTACGCTAAATTACGTGTGACTAACAGTGCAAGAGGTGCTACATGTATTCTGCTTAACATTCTAGTCACTAATAAGTAAATTAGACCGTTATTTTATTACAAAAATACTAAATCTGTCCACAGGCTAATCACTTGTACAATAGAGTACTTTCCAGGAACTGGTATCAGCTACTGTATGCCTGTTCTGTGTCACAAGTGGGTGGAACAATTAAAAGTCCTGAAATGGAGCCCAGTGCAAACATAGGAGGGTCTGACAGTAAATATTGGATTAAAAGCTGATTGCAGAAGATGATGAAAGTTCTCCAGGGGAGCAATAGCTCCTAACTCCGCTGAGGGACACCAGGGTCTTCTTGGCTGCTCTCCAGCAGCTCGTCCTCAGAAAAACTGATGTGAAGGCAGGTATCATTCACAGGGGAGGAGAAGGGCAGTGGGTGGCCACAAGTGTCCGACCGTGAGGTGAGGGTGGGGGCTTCGGCAGGATATGACTCAGGAGACGAAAGAACAGTTTCGCCCCTCTCCTCCAGAGGACTGTTACAGCCGCTGGAGGCCGTTAAAAACGTCCCGCGGTCCCCGAACAGGTCATCATCGCCGCAGGGGCGACAGCAGGGACTTGGTCTCGGAGCGCACGCCCGAGTCCTCGCTGGCGGAGGAGGAGCTGCTCTCGCCATTGCTCAGGGAATGGAAGTCAGCAGATGACAGCGAGCTGGGGGTGATGTCCGGGAATGAGACGCTGCTGCTGCGGCTAGGGGCCGCGTCATTAGAGGTGACCTCCACGGGCGTGGGCGCAACTGTGACCTCTGACCCCGGAGACAATGTTCTGCTAGCTCTCTTGCGGTTCATGGAAGGTGGGGGCGGGTCGAGTTTGGGGATTATCTGCTTACACCTGCCAGTGAGAGAACAGAGGCATTGGTTATTGAAGCCTTTATTGGCTAACATGTTGAGAATTTCACAGCACATTTTTATTGTCCTTTTTTTGCTTCATATTCAGCATCATTTTCTATACTATTAGTATAAGAATGAGCCTCAAGCCAGTTTTGCTCCATCAGTCACATTATACTCCATTAACCTGAGTGCACTATGGTGTAAGCTGTTACTACACGACACAGTGACTCTGTCTCTGGCTCCCTGTTGTTCCAGCTGTCTAGGAACTTATCTATGTCCCACAGCTTCCCTGTTGGGAACAAAAAGAGCCAAAGACTGCAGGAGGGAGGGGGAGTTAAAGAAGCAAGGAACAAGCTGCAGGCTTTCGCTCGTCACGCATGCCAGAAATAAATGCATTGCACTCTCTGATTTTACCACAGTAACATCATGACAAGCACCAGTGCTCACAACCACACTCAATTATGGGCATTCTCTTGGAAAATGATTCCTGACAAATGCCCGATAACAAGCCTCACTTCCTCCCTGACTCCTCCCATTTACATTGTAATGGTGGCTGCTAACTTCGTTCCCCTGAGAAATTCGGTTCGTGGTTGAATCCTGGGCTGAGTAATGAACTTATGCGACCTAATGATGTATTTACCGTCTCCGCACGAGGATGATGATGACAGCAACAGTAATGACAGACTTGCAATGATGGGGAAAACATCTCCTGAGATAATTATCTGCCATTTCCTACACTAACAAATGGAGCAGCACATGGAGGGAGGGTCAACCTGAACTCCACTGACTCCAAAGCACAGGGGATATCATTAGTTCATATTCAACACAGTGTAGCTCTGGGGGTTGCAATGCAGTTGGAAAAAAAAAAGAAAAAGCAGTAATGAAAAGGATTGCCATTATAGTTTGTTTAGAAAATCATGGTCCCCAGAGAATGAAGCTGACTGCCTAGAATCCCCTGACTTTTCCTCAAAGAACAGCATGAGGTAGCTTTTTTATTTTCAGTGAAATGTTTTAGAAACTATTTCTATGGACTGGTGTAAAATGTGGCACCTGCATTCATGGTGGCCACTGGCTGAGTTTAAGTGAGGTTAGCAAGTTAACATTTGTGGTTTTCAATGAAATGCCATTAATAAAATTTTGGTCGAGACATTCATGTTTTCACTCAAAGGAATAATTGTCCAAGTAGCCCACATAGTGCCCCTGAAGCCAAATGAAACCACTGGATTCTTAAATACTCATATTTTGCGCACTCTAGAGGTAGCAGGTTTATTGTTGCTCATAAAGACAAACAGTGCAGTTAACAGTCTGTTTCTGCAGCAGGTCAAAGTGCTGTTATTTGTAAAGTGCTGCCAAGCTGTGGCTTAGATTGCAGCTGGATTAAGCATTAGGCTACTTTCTTTTCCTCCTCTACTTTCTGTCATGGCCATAACTTTGCTTTAGTACTACTCTGGAGGGACTGGGATTAGAGATTATGGATGTCAACAGATCTGAGACTTCTGATACCTTTCGATACCAAAATTCGTAAAATGTGGGGGTACTTGTATTTTTTTACCGTAAGTACTTTTGTACTGAGAATGCAATTCTTGTATAACTGAATGGGGCAGCATATGCCAGAAAGTGTTCTAGTCTATTCTTACTTGCTGAAGAAATAAACGGACACCTACAAGCACGGGAAAAGCTACACATGGAAAATGGTGACCGACAGACTTGCCGCGATGGCTGCACACAGACTTGTTGATAAGAAGTCAGAATCAGGTATGTTATTACTTTGTGTTCGAGGTGGATGACCAAGCGGAGATACCCGATCACACCAAAGGAGTCATACTTTTGTAAAGCACTTAAAAGACCGGCATCCAGACCTGTCCAAAGAATTGAAGGTGGAGTTTCAATTTAACATCCAACAATATCCAAAATTAGGCAGGCAGCTGTTGTGAAATCAACTATGGCACTGACTGTACAGTGGCTAATGTTAAATAAATGCTTAGCAGGCTATTGAGCAACATTCAGTCTGTTTCCTGTCAAGGAAATATAATGTTAACATTTTAAATAAGCACTCTGCCACCTCCAGGTCAATAATTCAATACAACCTTTTAATAAAGGAGTTTATGGGATAATCACTTTGTTTTGTAACTGAATTGGGCATCGAGAATCATGTAATTCTATTGGTACTGGTACCAACCATTACATTTCTGGTACTGTGACATCCCTAGCTGGAACAGGCTCCAGCCAACCCTGATCTGGACGGGAAGTTAAGAAAGTGAATGGATGAATGCATTTTTCCACCTTTATATGTATTACCACATTTAAGTTGCTCTATTAAGCTGTTTCCCATTGAGTCTATCTGCACCTCAGCACCTGGTTTCTTTTTCTTCCTCCCCAGTCTACTTAGTGTTGAAATTCTTCACAAAACAAAAACAAATGAGGGATTCTGTTGATGTAATTTAGTTCATATCATTTTGCATGAATGCTGTAGCAGGTTTTATTCTGTGTTATGTAGAGCCACGCAGCATTAGCGATTAAACTGTAGGTGCTTTGACAAGAAAATACTGACTTTATGTTGCTCACAGGTCACTGAACTTTAGAAATTCCAATCCTCAGTTAGTTCCCCCTTTGGTGTACAGAACAGAAGCTGAGCTAAGGACTGAGGTCAGGCCTTTGACAGTGATACAGTGTTCAAGTCTTTCAGTGCTCATTATCTATAAAATTGTACAACATAAGGAGATTATTAGGAGGAGACCATTTATGACAGCTCAAAAATACTTATGAAAAAGGACAATATATGTGTGCTTGCTGCTGCACATGGAAAGGGCAGGGAGAAAACACATTTCATATATGCTCACAAAAGATCAAAGGCATTTTCTGTAAATTAATGCAGATGAAAATACAGTTTTCTTGTAACTATAGTGATCCTGACTGAACTTTATTAATTACAAGATTTTTGCTGCCTGTTTTTTAAAAAAAATAATGGCTGCTGGTCACATGCAGCAGAACAGTATGTCAGACCTGTGGTGTCAGTATGCCTGAGGATGGGTTTATCAGATTCTCTGAGTAAATCAAAACATGCATGTGACAAAAAAAAAACACACACTCACACTCTAAACTATCTCACAGAGTCCACTTGAACACATTTACTCTAAGACAGGTACATAAAGATGTGCCGCTCCTCGGCCTCTGCTCTGACAGTTTTACTGCTCAGGCTGAACCTCCACGGATGAAATAATGCCACATATTGACAAGAACGTTTCCTCTCTTCTGGCGAAACTGGGAGAGACAAAACAATCCAAAGGGTGGAAAACAGACAGAAGTGCTATTTGTGGCTCATTGATTACCTCAATGCTAATGTGGGTTTTAAATGTGCACAACCACATTTGAATGTAAATAGAGGTTACGCAGTCATTAGCAGAGAAATCACTGGTGAGACCTACACACGAGCCAGTTAACACCCACACTGTTCATCCACTGCATGCACAGCCCCATGCCTGTGCCACAGACACCATGCTCCACATGCTGGTTACCATGAGTAATACTCACATAGAGGGAGGAGAAGGGGCAGAGAGGAGGAGGAAGAGGAGGAGAGGAAGGGGGCTTAGGCAGTGGCAGAGAGCTCCCCAGGCTCCCAGGGAGAAGCAGGCTGGTGCAGTAAACTGAGAGGGACGGGGATGGGGACAGGACGATGAAAGGCATGAGCTGTGGGTTTAAGGCAGTGGCTGATGATATCTCATTAGGAAATGAGGGATGGTTAGAGGAAGAAGAGGATGAGCAGGAGCGGGTCGTCACACCTGTACCAAAGAGAGGCAACAGTTAGACTACAGAGGATCAGGGAGCTATGCATGTGGAAGGAATAAAAGCCAACACCAGTGATCTCACATGTTTTGGATTTGAACATTTCTAACTTTAGTGCCCTCAGCGGTAATATCTAATACCACACAGTGGCAGACAGGACTGGAGTTATTTGGTTGAGCAGCTGGATGTGGAAGCCCCCCCAATTCCCAACTCAACTTTAGCATTTCAATAATATCCTCAGCGTTACATAAGATGGAAACATACACTTCCTCGAATTCAGTAACACTGTTACAATGTTTTGCCATCAGTTTGACTGCATGGCTCTGAACACAGCTGCAAATCAGGGCAGCAAATTCAAAATGCTTTGTGTCGACCATAGTTACAACATTCAGCTTTAGTTGACCTGGTGTCCCAATTTAGTATTGTATAGTATTGTACAACCCTAATTTCAACAAAGTTGGAATGGGGAGTA